>NC_053027.1:364024350-364324350 GCF_003073215.2 Triticum urartu | reverse complement strand
AGGGAGAGAGACCTTAATGAATTTAGCACATCTCCGAAAGGTGAGTGCTGAAAGATATCCACGGAGGTGAACTCCATGATCGGTGCCTCGTCGGATTCGACAGGCACGGATGTAGGCGGCTCGGAGTCCGTGGCCGGGGATAAATCCAGTGGTTCGGCGACGCGGCTCTCGAAAGGGGTGAAGTCAGTATCTGGCTCTAACGCCACTGAGAGTGCGGCCTCCATGGTGGGGTCTATCCCTCCGCTCTCGGATGGCGCAATTTGCTCCAGATTAACAGCCGGAGTAGCTGCGGATGCGATCTCCCGAACACTATCCGACGGCAGAGTTACGTCTTGCTCGTCGCGATTGTGCGGCGCGTCCGGCATGGGCTCGAATCCATCGAAGATCAAGTCTCCATGGATGCCGGCCGTGTAGTTCAAGTTTCCAAATCTGACCTGATGGCCAGGGACGCCAAATGGCCAAGCAAATTGGCCCGCAGTGCGAAGCCGCCGAATATGAAGATCTGTCCGGGGAGGAAAGCCTCACCCTAGACCGCATCGCAAGCGATGATCAAAGGAGCCATCAAGCCTTATGGTGACGACACAGTGGAACTCTCAATGAAAGCACCAATGTCGGTGTCAAAATCGGCGGATCTCGGGTAGGGGGTCCCGAACTATGCGTCTAAGGCGGATGGTAACAGGAGGCAAGGGACACGATGTTTACCCAGCTTCGGGCCCTCTTGATGGAGGTAATACCCTACATCCTGCTTGATTGTTCTTGATGATATGAGTATTACAAGAGTTGATCTACCGCGAGATCAGAGAGGCTAAACCCTAGAAGCTAGCCTACGGTATGATTGTATGTCCTCTTACGAACTAAAACCCTCCGGTTTATATAGACACCGGAGAGGGCTAGGGTTACACAAGGTCGGTTACAAAGGAGGAGATGTACATATCCATATTGCCTAGCTTGCCTTCCACGCCAAGTAGGGTCCCATCCGGACATGAGACGAAGTCTTCAATCTTGTATCTCCATAGTCCAACAGTCCGGCCAAAGGATATAGTCCGACTATCCGGAGACCCCCTAATCCAGGACTCCCTTAGATCCTTTCTCGACTCCCTACGAGAAAGCAATCCTAGAGCCATAGTATCCATTTCTCATCTCAAGTATCCAGTTCTAGTTGTATAGATTGGGATACAACTCCAAGTGTCCGTTACCGTAGGATAGGCTATCGATGGATGTTTTCTTCCCTGCAGGGGTGCACCAACATACCCTCCACGCTCGATTAACTCTGGCCGGACACACTTTCCTAGGTCATGCCCGGCCTCGGCCAAACAATACGCTGCAACCCAACCTAGGCTTAATAGAGAGGTCATGTCACACCCTGCATTTTGTAACATGTCATTTGCATTAATAAAGCATGAAAAATTGGACCAATAAAAACTTTTGCATTATTTGGCTTTTATTTTGGAGTTGGTTTTCTCTGTGTGGTTTTTCAAGTGCTCTTTAAAGTCAACTACTCCACCTTCTATACTTCATCTCCTTGCCCCAAACTTCTGCCCAATTATCATGCCATGTGTATAGTGCAATATAGTATTTTCTTACAAAATAATTTGGCCAAATAGTATTTTCAAAAATTAGTTTTCCAAAAACACCTGAATTGAGGTTTGCACTACAAGTACTTGATTTGGGGTATGAAAAATATTTCAAAGAGTATATTTGAAACCTATTAGATATAGTATTCCCATAAACCACAAAAATATTATTTTAAAATTTATTTTCCTATTTTATTTAAAAGCTTTTTCTTAAGGCCAGAAATGGTATTTAATAGGGAAAAATTATTTTATTGTTTTAAAAATGTTTGACAAAAATCAGGGAAACTCAGTGGGCATATATTACCCATATATAAGAGTTTCAACACATGGTCATGTTCAAAATATTGGACAAAACCTTCCAAAACCATTTCTGCCCATTTCAAGGATTTGAAATATATCTACAGGAAATATTTCCACAAAAATCCAAGGAAAATCCAGCAAGTCACAAATGCATATTGTGACCCCCTTGAAAAGCCTCATGTCAATCAAGGTCATTTTGGTTCACCAAAATGCCCCAAAACCCTCTTTGACCAGAATCAAATTTGAACAATTTTGTACTACCAACTTTCTCTCCTTGACCCCAACTTTTGTGAGCATGTTCACATGACCAAATGAGGCCACTACACCAAGTGGTTCATCAAGGGGAAGTGATTTGCTCAACTAGATCTACACAAGTTCATTTTTGCTAATTTCTAGGGTTTACAAAAGTTGCATTGGCAACTTTGCCCAAATAAGCTCCAAATTGGTGGAAGGCCCTAATTATATGTGTCATTTCACCCTGTGGAGTATCATGGCAGTTGGAAATCATCTGCTGGCCCAAACCATTATCAAACACCTTCTGCCACTTTTCAAAAATCACCATTTTGACCACTAAAACTATTCTCCTTGAGCTCAACTTTTTACCACAGCTCCTCCTAGTCCTCTCCTACCTCCAGTAACCCTCCCCTGGCCATTGCTCAATGATTGAGGGGTAAAATACCCCCATTTACCTCCCTGGACAGCCCCTCTCTCCCTCTTCTTCTACCTCTCCCCTCTCCTACTGGCTCCCCAGGGCATCCAAGGCCACAACCCACTTCTTTACTTCCCCCTAGAGCTACCAGACACCTTTGGCCGTGCCCACACTGCATAGAAAATGGCCATGCAGGCCATTTGGGCGCTCTGGAGCACGCTACAGTGCGCTCCCGCACTGTAGCCGCCCCCTTCCAACTGCCCCGGGTCACCTCGGGCCTCCCCAGCGCGCCCGACGAGACGCCTCGACGTCCGCAACACAGCAGCTGGTCGGCCCCCTCCT
Organism: Triticum urartu; assembly: GCF_003073215.2. Classification (NCBI taxonomy): domain Eukaryota; kingdom Viridiplantae; phylum Streptophyta; class Magnoliopsida; order Poales; family Poaceae; genus Triticum; species Triticum urartu. The sequence continues at coordinate 364,321,485 of NC_053027.1, read as the reverse complement.
CCTTCTCCCTCCTCTCGCCCCAGCTCGCACGCACGCCGGCCGCCCGAGCGCCCCAGTGAGCGCGCTCGCACGCGCGGTGCCCTGGCCCCCCTGCTTTCCCTCTCTTCTCTCCCCTCGCCCTAGACCAACCCCACAAGCACCCCAGACACGCCCACGCGCGCCCCCGTGACCCGTAGCAACCGCAGCAGGCTCGCCGGCGCACGGGTCCTTGGTGGACCATCGCCCGCCTATTTAAGGGTCTCCCCGAGCCCTGCTCTCCTCACCACTCGCTCTCTCACTCCCCTAATCATCCCCCTGCACCCCAATTCCTTTCCAGAGCGGCCCGAGCTCGAACTCGAGCTCGAGCTCCGCCGCTTCGGCTCGCCGGAGTTCGCAAGGTACAGGCCGTCTCCGACCCCCTTTCCTCTCGATCTGGAACCCCTGCAGCTCTCTGATCCTTTCCCCCTTGTTTCCCCTCTCTGTAGCTGCCGGAAACGGCCAGAACCGCCGCTGCCGAAGCTCATCCGCCGCGTGACCTCGTCACCGGTGAACCAGGCCACCGCGGAGACCGGTTCCACCCCCACCTGAACGGTGATGCCACGCTGAGTCCGTCCCTGCCCTTGGCCAAGCTCGCCGTGCCCTGCACCGTCATCGGTAAGCCACGCCGCCGTCGAACGAGGGTTGACGACGACCCTGACAATGGGCCCCGCCCGTCAGCCTCTATGTCCTCTCCCTCTCCCGTGCCCTCTCTCACTGACGCTGGGCCCCGCCCGTCAGGTTTAAAAATCTGGCGCGCGCGCGTCGGCTCGGCTGGGCCGCGTCGCTGGCTGGGCCGCTACCCTGCGGCTGTTCTGGCCCAGCAGGCACAGTGCCCCTTCCCCTTTTTCTTTTCTGTCAACTTGTAAAAATTCCACATGAATAAATATTCATCCAAATGCAATAATTCCAACTCCTAAATTCTTGTAATAATCCCACCTATTTATTGGTGCAGTTTTCATTCTTATCAAACCAACTTTTCTTCACTGTTCAAATTTAAATTTGAATTTGAGCATTTAAGCATGTCATTAAAATTTCTAGCACTGTTTCCATGACTCCAAATCCAAAACTAGGAATTTTCCCCTTCTTAGTTTTCACCCTAGTATTTAACAAAAATGAGTTGACATTTTTCTGAGCACTTCGGTTTTTCTGTTTTATTATTGCCTTATTTTTCTCGTCATTATTTTGTGACGATAGATTGCGTTGCCGACGAAGGAGTTGGACCAGAAGACTTTGAAGACCCAGAAGACTTTGCTGAGCTAGGCAAGCAGCCCTTTGACCATGTCTATGAAACCCTTTTTATGCATGTCATATAGCACTTTTATTGCTTGCATCGGAGACATGATACTGTGGTGACCACATGGGGTGGTTTGCCACCGTTACTTCATCGTTGATACTTGCATTGTGCATGACCCTACCTTCTTATGAGGGTTATGCCGGTGAGGGTAGATAGGATGCTAAAGTAGTTGCTATGCAAAAAGGGGACGGGAATATGCATGGTGATGGAGACAAAGTATTTTCAAAAGACTTTCCGAAAACCCCGCCGGGTGCCACTTATGCCCGAGGGAGATGATGAGTTGGGTAGCCACTTGATGATGAAGTGGTGTACCGAGGCAAGTGTGTGTGTTGTTTTTCGAACGGATTGGTTTAAGTTGCGACCGTTATTCCAACCTTACATGCGCAACCACTCTACCCTTATATGGGAAAGGGCATTGTTGATTACCTAGGCCGATACTAGCTTGGAGCCCGCATTACTAGTGACGGGAGAGTTGTTGTTGCGATCTCTTGGGACGGGGTCGTGCCAGGTAGGGCGGCCATGACTGTCTTCACAGGGCACCGGACACACCGTTGGTACCCCGTGCTTGTGGTATGTGGTGAAAATGGGAGCGAGGTTCCACAATTTTAAGATGTGAAATGTTGGGCACGGGGGTTACTGCCAATTGAGTGGACTCTATGTTAGTGTCGTCTAGGGAAAGATAGTGATTGGGTGCTTACCCCGGGTACTTGAGGTACCGCGGGTCGTGGATGACACGGAAGTTCCCCGGATCTGGTGGGTAAAGTGTGGAACCTCTGCAGAGTGTAAAACTATTCGAATAGCCGTGTCCACGGTCAAGGACAGTTGGGTAACCGCTCTTGGGCTACGTCCACTTGTTTAAGAACCAGTGTGTGGTGGGAAGTACTACTTGGGCAAGTCAAAGGACTTGACATGGATGAGTTGGGTTGGAGCCCACTCCCTTTATGTTGATATCTGTAACCAGCCCCTATGGTTACTTGAATTCATGCGATGCATGATTTACCAGTATTGACATGTCATAACACGACAAAATTAGCTTTCTGCAAAAATTTACCTATGTCATGCATTGTTGTATCTTGAGCCAAAACATGGGTTGCTTGCGAGTACATTCAAAGTACTCATTGGCTTGCCACTGGTTATTTAATTGGCCAGGCATGGAAGAACAGGAGTTCGAAGAAGAGTTCTTTGGAGACGAACATGCGAACTAGGACGTTTCCCAGTCAGAATGCCTGTAGGGTTAAGGCAGATGGCATGGGTTCTACTTATCAACGAAGATTTCCGCTGCTTAAGTTTATTTGGTATTCAGCCCTTGTGGCTTTATCTATGTAAGACTTGACCATAATGGTCATAATTTGTGTAAGACGATATGTATGGATGTAAGACTCTTGTTATTCAGCTTCTGTGTGTTCAGTGAGCATTGATCTCTGGGATCACTGTACACGTGCATTCGGTGATCACGACTTATGAGTCGGGGTCCCCACAGAGCTGGTATCAGAGCCATCCTGACTGTAGGAAGCCTTAGTTAGCATGGGCGTTAGTTAGGATAAAACCCTTTTGCAAGACCATCTATACTCCTCTTCTTCTAAGCTTACCAACCCAAGATATATTTCCATATTGACCTCTCCCATTCAACCTTTGTAGATGGCTGCCGTACCCGAAGACTTCCTGACCACCGGATTTCCCGTGCTTCTCGAGGATAGCCTCAAGAAGTGCCAGTTTCACCGAGCCCCCATTTTCACCTACCATGAGCATTGGATCAATGACACCGAGACGGAGTATCATGTGGAAGTGATCGTGAAGGCTAATGACTCTCCAACAAGCTGGTTCTTCGAGGGACCCCAGATGGCAACACTGGTTCTTGCCGTCGAGACGGCAACCCTCAAGGCACTCACCCGCCTCCGAGACCTTCTTCCAGAGATGGCAGACGAGTTGGCAACCCGCTTCTTGCCTTATCGGAAGGAAGGTGAGGATGAGAGCAGTGCACCAGCTCCACCATTAGAAGAAGGACTTCCACTCCGATTCCAGACCTACTTCAGCCTTTGTGCCGATAGTTTGGCACAACACTTGGCCTCTGAATCAATGGAAGCTCCGAAAGGAACTTCATGAGACCAAGGCACTTCTTCCCAAGCACAAGGGAAGACGGATAGGATCAAGAAGGAAGGTGCTCCCCCTGGTCAGCCCGCAATCGCATACCGAGGCGGAAGACCCCCAAAGGATGGAGAACCACCACATCAGCACCGCATGAGCGCAAAGGATTACCGCAAGCTCTTCACACCACCGGCAAAGCAACCGTGTTGAGCTCCTCCACTCCCCCACCCCTTCGAGCAATGAAGGAAGTCAGGCCACCGATGACGAGGAGGAAGACCCAGAAGAGCCAGACTACGCGACCGAGCATTCCACCACTTAGGCATCATTCGCAACCCGGATATGCCCGTTAGTAACCCCTACGGTAGGATAGGTCGTGTACCCCTATGCGAAGTCGAGTCCTTGTAATGGTTCATATGAAACCATGTAGTGTTGTGTTTGCTTTTGATGTGTTTGATGGACGTCGTGCTTTCCTTCGGGAACTTGTAAGCGACTACATCACCCATTTGGATTTTAATGAATGTGTTTGGCCTTTTGGCCCTTGCATGAAAACAATTAGTGTCATACCAACCCCCTTACTAGGCATCCCATCTATATTGCTTTCCCTCATCTTTCCCAATCATGAGACCTTGACCGCTCCAACAGGATGCCTGTTGTAAACGTACTGGTACCTCTACCCAGCAGCAAGAAGCCGGGAGCAGGAGCCAGTCAGGACCAAACCCCAAGACCAGCCACCACCTCCAAACATGGACATGGCTTAGCTTCTCCAAGCCTTCCGAGAGGAACGCCAAGCCAACACTGCAGCCCTCCAGATGATTGCTCAAGTGTCAATCGCCAGCCGGCGGGAAACGGCAATGGACGTTCCACGTTGGTGGAGTTCAAGAAGCATGCACCCACCCCCTTCATCGAGACTGCTGACCCCTGGATGCAGACGACTGGGTCCGCACCATTGAGGATCTGTTGGAACTAGTCGGATGCACTGAGGACCGTGAGAAGGTGGCGTATGCTGCTCACTGTCTCGGGGGAACTGTAGAGCTTGGTGGGATGGATTCAAGGCCATGCATGCTGAGCAAAACATCACTTGGAATGACTTCAAGGCAGAATTCCGCAAGGCCCACATTCCTTCCGGAATCATGGCCATCAAGAAGCGTGAATTCCGAGCCCTGAAGCAAGGAAGTAGCACTGTCAAGGAGTACATGCAGAAGTTCAGTGTTCTCTCAAGGTATGCTCCTGAGGATGTCAGCACTGATGCTGCCAAAAGGGAGCGCTTCATGGAAGGCCTTAACCAGACTCTGCAGTACTCGCTTGTTGTGTGTGACTGCCCAACCTTTCCTGATCTGGTGAACAAGGCACTCATGCTTGAGGACAAGCGACGTGCTTTGGACGATACTCGTAAGCGCAAGATGATCAGCAAGGGTAGCTCCAGCAACCAGAAGCCTCGCCCGTGGCAGCCAGCCCCGGTCAAGCCAACCTATCAGCAGCCAAGAGCCCCTGCACCCGCACCAACTATCAGCCTCAGCAGTATGCCAACCCCAGGCCAGCTTTCAACAACCCCAATAACAATGCCGGCAAGAGCAGCAACCCCAATCAAGTCACTTGCTTCGGATGTGGTCAGGCAGGACACTACTCCAAGTATTGCCCCAACAAGAAGCCCGACGCCCCGCGCCCAATACGAGAACCAGGCCAAGGCCGTGGGATGCCACCAAGGAACCAAGCTCCCCGCAACCACCCAACAACGGCAAGGGTCGTGTGAATCATGTCACTGCAGAAGAAGCCCAGGAAGACCCGGACGTCGTGCTGGGTACGTTCCTTGTCAACTCAGCACCTGCAACTGTCTTGTTTGATTCTGGAGCCACGCATTCATTTGTCACCCAAAAGTTTGCATTAAAAAGTGGCATGACCCCTACACCCCTGAATAACCCTATGGTGGTACAAACCCCCGGAGCAGAGATGAGAGCCAAGATAGGATGTAAAGGAGTCGGGATTGTCATTAATGGGGTAGACTTCCTAGCAGACCTTATCATCTTAAGATCGCAAGGCTTGGATGTGATCTTAGGAATGGATTGGCTCATCAAGCACCAAGGCTTGTTAGATTGTGCCAACCGGTCTGTCACTGTGACCAATGACCAAGGAGTCGAAGTTAAATTTGCCTCCAACCCCTCCTCTGCTCAAGCCAACCAAGTCAACTGTCTGACTGAAGTTGGATTGGAGCAAGTGCCGGTAGTATGCGAATACCCCGATGTCTTTCCTGATGAGCTACCGGGAATGCCTCCTGACCGAGACATTGAGTTCATCATCGAAGCTCATACCCGGAGCAGGACCCATCTATAAGAAGCCTTATAGAATGGGATCGGAAGAGTTAGCAGAGTTGAAGAAGCAACTGGAAGAGCAGTTGAGGAAGGGATTTATCCGCCCTAGTGCCTCCCCTTGGGGATCACCTGTTCTGTTTGTGGCAAAGAAGGACGGTACCATCCGCTTATGCATTGACTACCGCTCCCTCAATGAAGTTACAATCAAGAACAAGTATCCACTTCCCAAGATTGAAGATCTGTTTGATCAACTCAATGGGGCCAAGGTGTTCTCCAAGATCGACCTCAGATCTGGGTACTACCAGCTGAAAATCAGACCCCAAGATATTCCGAAGACGGCATTTGTAACCAGATATGGCCTGTATGAGTGCACGGTCATGTCCTTTGGATTGACCAATGCCCCAGCTTACTTCATGTATCTCATGAATAAGGTCTTCATGGAATATTTGGACAAGTTTGTCGTTGTCTTCATTGATGACATTCTTGTCTTCTCGAAGACGGAAGAAGAGCACGAGCAACACTTGAGGATGGTCCTAGACAAGCTTCGAGAGCACCAACTGTATGCCAAGTTCAGCAAGTGCGAATTTTGGCTGCGTGAAGTTGGATTCTTGGGTCATGTTTTGACTGAAGAAGGATTGTCGGTCGATCCCACTAAGATTGAAGCCGTGACTGAATGGCAATCCCCAAGCAATGTGAAGGAAGTCAGAAGCTTCCTCGGACTCGCAGGATATTACCGCAAGTTCGTTGAAGGATTCTCAAGCATTGCACGACCCATGACTCAGCTCTTGAAGAAGGACAAGAAGTTTGAATGGACGCCGAAGTGCGAAGAAGAGCTTCCAGGAGCTGAAGAAGAGACTGACCACCGCCCCAGTTCTGGCCACACCAGATATACACAAGGAGTTTGTGATATATTGTGATGCGTCAAGAACCGGACTGGGAGGTGTTCTGATGCAAGAAGGCAGAGTCGTAGCTTACCTTTCAAGGCAACTACGGCCTCATGAAGAGAACTATGCTACTCATGATCTTGAGTTGGCAGCTGTAGTTCATGCCTGAAAACATGGCGACATTACCTCCTAGGGAAGCGGTGTGAGATATACACGGATCACAAAAGTCTGAAGTATATTTTCACTCAGAAGGAATTGAACATGAGGCAGAGAAGATGGCTAGAGTTGATCAAGGATTATGACCTCAGTGTTCAATACCACCCTGGGAAGGCTAATGTGGTAGCAGATGCATTAAGCAGAAAGGCTTGTTCCTTGAACGCTATGCTTAAGGAAAGGCTACCCGCCTTGTATGAAGAACTTGAAAGCTTCGGGTTGGAACTGGTTGCACCAGGATTCTTGGCCAACCTCGAAGTTAGGCCTACCCTGATGGATGATGTTAAGGAAGCTCAGAAGGGACACGAAGTATTGAAGGCATCAAGAGGAAGATCAAGGCAGGCAAGGCCCCAGGATTCTCAGAGGATGAGCAAGGAATTGTGTGGTTTGGGAATCGCATTTGCGTACCCAACAAGATTGAGCTCAAGAATTTGATCTTGCAAGAAGCTCATGACACCCCGTATTCCATCCACCCCGGAGGAACCAAGATGTATCAAGACCTAAAGGAAAGATTCTGGTGGCATGGCATGAAGAGAGAGATAGCCACTTTCGTCGCTAAGTGTGACATATGCCAAAGGGTCAAAGCTGAACATCAGCGACCCGCTGGATTGTTACAGCCTCTCAAGGTGCCTGAATGGAAATGGGATAAAGTCGGAATGGACTTCATCACTGGATTACCCAGGTCAAATAAGGGACATGACTCCATCTGGGTCATAGTCGACCATTTGACCAAAGTAGCCCATTTCATTCCTGTCAAAACGACTTACAAGGGAAACCAGCTAGCCAGCCTCTACATCAACAGAATCGTAAGCCTTCATGGTGTTCCCAAGGAGATTGTGTCAGATCGAGGAACCCAGTTTACCTCAAGGTTCTGGAAGAAGTTCCAAGAGGCCATGGGGACCAAGTTGTCCTTCAGCACTGCTTTCCACCCACAGACCGGAGGTCAGACAGAACGAGTGAATCAGATACTCGAAGACATGCTCCGAGCCTGTGTCTTAGCATATGGAGCTAGGTGGGAAGATTGCCTCCCTTTTTTTCCGAGTTCTCCTACAACAACAGTTATCAGTCAAGCCTCCAGATGGCACCATTTGAGGTGTTGTACGGACGCAAGTGTCGCACACCCCTCAATTGGTCAGAGACCGGAGAAGGACTAGTCTTTGGGCCCGATATCCTCCGTGAAGCAGAAGAGCAAGTCCAGCTTGTCAGAGAGCGTTTGAAGACTGCCAAGTCAAGGCAGAAGAGCTACGTGACTCACGTCGGAGAGACATGACCTTCCCGAGTTGGAGACCATGTCTATCTCCGGGTCACACCTCTCAAGGGAACCCAGCGCTTCCATGTCAAAGGAAAACTCGCACCAAGATACATCGGCCCCTTCAAGATCACTGAACACGAGGAGAAGTGGCTTACCAGTTGGAACTGCCACCTGAACTATCCGATGTGCACAACGTATTCCACGTGTCACAACTCCGGAAGTGTCTCCAAGTTCCAGACAAGCCTGATCTTTACAAGGACGTCGATCACCAAGCCATTGACCTTCAGCCCGATTTGACCTACCGCGAGAGACCCATCTGCATTTTGGATGAGGCTGAAGCCGCACTCGAAGCCGCCATCAAGTACTTCAAGGTCCAGTGGAGCAACCACACTGAAGCAGAAGCAACCTGGGAACGTGAAGACTACCTTAGATCTGAGTTTTCGTATCTCTTTAAAGCCTAGTTTAGGAATCTTGGGGACGAGATTCTTGTAAGGGGGGTAGGTCTGTCACACCCTCATTTTGTAACATTTCATTTGCATTAATAAAGCATGAAAACTTGGACCAACAAAAACTTTTGCATTATTTGGTTTTTTATTTTGGAGTTGGTTTTCTCTCTGTGATTTTCAAGTGCTCTTTAAAGTCAACTCCTCCACCTTCTGTACTTCATCTCCCTGCTCCAAACTTCTGCCCAATGATCATGCCATGTGTATAGTGCAATATAGTATCTTCTTACAAAAATAATTTGGCCAAATAGTATTTTCAAAAATTAATTTTCCAAAAACCCCTGAATTGAGGCTTGCACTACAAGTACTTGATTTGGGGTATGAAAAATATTTCAAAGAGTATATTTGAAACCTATTAGATATAGGATTCCCATAAACCACAAAAAAATAATTTTAAAATTTATTCTCCTATTTTATTTAAAAGCTTTTCTTAAGTCCAGAAATGGTCTTTAATAGGGAAAATTTATTTTGTTGTTTTAAAAATATTTGACAAAAATCAGGGAAACTCGGTGGGCATATATTTCCCATATATAAGAGTTTTAACACATGGTCATGTTCAAAATATTGGACAAAATCTCCCAAAACCATTTTTGCCCATTTCAAGGATTTGAAATATTTCTACAGGAAATATTTTCATGAAAATCCAAGGAAAATCCATCAAGTCACAAATGCATATTGTGATCTCCTTGCAAAGCCTCATGTCAATCAAGATCATTTTGGTTCACCAAAATGCCCCAAAACCCTCTCTGACCAGAATCAAATTTGAACAATTTTGTACTACCAACTTTCTCTCCTTGACCCCAACTTTTGTGAGCATGTTCACATGACCAAATGAGGCCACTACACCAAGTGGTTCATCAAGGGGAAGTGATTTGCTCAACTAGATCTACACAAGTTTATTTCTGGTAATTTCTAGGATTTACAAAAGTTGCATTGGCAACTTTGCCCAAATAAGCTCCAAATTGGTGGAAGGCCCTAATTATATGTGTCATTTCACCCTGTGGAGTCTCATGGCAATTGAAAATCATCTACTGGCCCAAACCATTATCAAACACTTTCTGCCACTTTTCAAAGATCACCATTTTGACCACTAACACTATTCTCCTTGAGATCAACTTTTTACCACAGCTCCTCCTAGTCCTCTCCTACCTCCAGTAACCCTCCCCTGGCCATTACTCAATTATTGAGGGGTAAAATACCCCCATTTACCTCCTTGGACAGCCCCTCTCTCCCTCTTCTTCTACCTCTCTCTTCTCCTACTGGCCACCCAGGGCATCCAAGGCCATCTCCCACTTCTTTACTTCCCCCTAGAGCTACCAGACACTTTTGGCCGCGCCCACATTGCATAGAAAATGGCCATGCTGGCCATTGGGGCGCTCTGGAGTGTGCTACAGTGGGATCCCGCATTGTAGCCGCCCCCTTCCAACCGCCTCCGGCCACCTCGGGCCTCCCCGGCACGCCCGACGATGCGCCTCGACGTCTGTGACGCCATGCCTCTGTCCCCCTCCTCCTTCTCCCTCCTCTCTCATCCCCCTGCACCCCCAGTTCCTTTCCGGAGCAGCCCGAGCTCGAGATCGAGCTCGAGCTCCGCCGCTTCGGCTCGCTGGAGTTCGCGAGGTACAGGCCGTCCCCGGCCCCCTTTCCTCTCGATCTGGAACCCCTGCAGCTCTCTGATCCTTTCCCCCTTGTTTCCCCTCTCTGTAGCTGCTGGAAATGGCCGGAACCGCCACCGCTGAAGCCCCTCCACCGCGTGACCTCGTCGCCGGCCAACCAGGCCACCCCGGAGACCGGTTCCACCCCCACCCGAACGGCGACGCCACGCTGAGTCTGTCCCTGCCCTTGGCCAAGCTCGCCGTGCCCTGCATCGTCGCCGGTAAGCCTCGCCGCCGTCGGACGAGGGTTGACGACGACCCTGACAAGGGGCCCCGCCCGTCAGCCTTTCTGTCCTCTCCCTCTCCCGCGCCCTCTCTCACTGATGCCGGGCCCCGCCCATCAGGTTTAAAAATCTGGCGCGCGCGTCGGCTCGGCTGGGCCGCTGCCCAGCGGCTGTTCTGGCCAGCAGGCACAGTGCCCCTTCCCCTTTTTCTTTTCTATCAACTTGTAAAAATTCCACATGATTAAATATTCATCCAAATGCAATAATTCCAACTCCTAAATTCTTGTAATAATCCCACCTATTTATTGGTGCAGTTTTCATTCTTATCAAACCAACTTTTCTTCACTGTTCAAATTTAAATTTGAATTTGAGCATTTAAGCATGTCATTAGAATTTCTAGTACTGTTTCCATGACTCCAAATCCAAAACTAGGAATTTTCCCCTTCTTAGTTTTCACCCTAGTATTTAACAAAAATGAGTTGACATTTTTCTAAGCACTTTGGTTTTTCTGTTTTATTATTGCCTTATTTTTCTCGCTATTATTTTGCGACGATAGATTGCGTTGCCAACGAAGGAGTTGCACCAGAAGACTTTGAAGACCCAGAAGACTTTGCTGAGACAGGCAAGCAGCCCTTTGACCATGTCTATGAAACCCTTTTTATGCATGTCATATAGCACTTTTATTGCTTGCATCGGAGACATGATACTGTGGTGACCACATGGGGTGGTTTGCCACCGTTACTTCATCGTTGATACTTGCATTGTGCATGACCCTACCTTCTTATGAGGGTTATGCCGGTGAGGGTAGATAGGATGCTAAAGTAGTTGCTATGCAAAAAGGGGACGGGAATATGCATGGTGATGGAGACAAAGTATTTTCAAAAGACTTTTCGAAAACCCCGCCGGGTGCCACTTATGCCTGAGGGAGATGATGAGTTGGGTAGCCACTTGATGATGAAGTGGTGTACCGAGGCAAGTGTGTGTGTTGTTTTTCAAACGGATTGGTTTAAGTTGCGATCGTTATTCCAACCTTACATGCGCAACCACTCTACCCTTATATGGGAAAGGGCATTATTGATTACCTAGGCCGATACTAGCTTGGAGCCCGCATTACTAGTGACGGGAGAGTTGTTGTTGCGCTCTCTTGGGACGGGGTCGTGCCAGGTAGGGCGGCCATGACTGTCTTCACAGGGCACCAGACACACCGTTGGTACCCCGTGCTTGTGGTATGTGATGAAAATGGGAGCGAGGCCCCACAATTTTAAGATGTGAAATGTTGGGCACGGGGGTTACTGTCAATCGAGTGAACTCTATGTTAGTGTCGTCTAGGGAAAGATAGTGATCGGGTGCTTACCCCGGGTACTTGAGGTACCACGGGTCGTGGATGACACGGAAGTTCCCCGGATCTGGTGGGTAAAGTGTGGAACCTCTGCAGAGTGTAAAACTATTCGAATAGCCGTGTCCACGGTCAAGGACAGTTGGGTAACCGCTCTTGGGCTACGTCCACTTGTTTAAGAACCAGTGTGTGTGGGAAGTACTACTTGGGCCAAGTCAAAGGACTTGACATGGATGAGTTGGGTTGGAGCCCACTCCCTTTATGTTGATATATGTAACCAGCCCCTATGGTTACTTGAATTCATGTGATGCATGATTTACCAGTTATTGAGCATGTCATAACACGACAAAATTAGCTTTCTGCAAAAATTTACCTATGTCATGCATTGTTGTATCTTGAGCCAAAACATGGGTTGCTTGCGAGTACATTCAAAGTACTTATTGGCTTGCCACTGGTTATTTAATTGGCCAGGCACGGAAGAACAGGAGTTCGAAGAAGAGTTCTTTGGAGACGAACATGTCAACTAGGATGTTTCCCAGTCAGAATGCCTGTAGGGTTAAGGCAGATGGCATGGGTTCTACTTATCAACAAAGATTTCCGCCGCTTAAGTTTATTTGGTATTCAACCCTTGTGGCTTTATCTATGTAAGACTTGACCATAATGGTCATAATTTGTGTAAGACGATATGTATGGATGTAAGACTCTTGTTATTCAGCTTCTGTGTGTTCAGTGAGCATTGATCTCTGGGATCACTGTACACGTGCATTCCGTGATCACGACTTATGAGTCGGGTCCCCACAGAGCTGGTATCAGAGCCATCCTAACTGTAGGAAGCCTTAGTTAGCATGGGCGTTAGTTAGGATAAAACCCGTTTTGCAAAACCATTTATACTCCTCTTCTCTTCTAAGCTTACCAAACCCAAGATATATTTCCATATTGACCTCTCCCATTCAACCTTTGTAGATGGTTGCCGTACCCGAAGACTTGCTGACCACCGGATTTCCCGTGCTTCTCGAGGATAGCCTCAAGAAGTGTCAGTTTTACCGAGCCCCCACTTTCACCTACCATGAGCATTGGATCAATGACACCGAGACGGAGTATCATGTGGAAGTGATCATGAAGGCTAATGACTCTCCAACAAGCTGGTTCTTCGAGGGACCCCAGATGGCAACACTGGTTCTTGCCGTCGAGACGGCAACCCTCAAGGCACTCACCCGCCTCTGAGACCTTCTTCCAGAGATGGCAGACGAGTTGGCAACCCGCTTCTTGCCTTACCGGAAGGAAGGTGAGGATGAGAGCAGTGCACCAGCTCCACCATTAGAAGAAGGACTTGCACTCCGATTCCAGACCTACTTCAGCCTTTGTGTCGATAGTTTGGCACAACACTTGGCCTCGGAGTCAATGGAGCTCCGAAAGGAACTTCATGAGACCAGGGCACTTCTTCGCCAAGCACAAGGGAAGACGGATAGGATCAAGAAGGAAGGCGCTCCCCCTGGTCAGCCCGCAATCGCATACTGAGGCGGAAGACCCCCAAAGGATGAAGAACCACCACATCAGCACCGCATGAGCGCAAAGGATTACCGCAAGCTCTTCACACCACAGGCAAAGCAACGCCGTGTCGAGCTCCTCCACTCCCGCACCCCTTCGAGCAATGAAGGAAGTCATGCTACTGATGACGAGGAGGAAGACCCGGAAGAGCCAGACTACGCAACCGAGCGTTCCACCACTTAGGCATCATTCGCAACCCGGATATGCCTGTTAGTAACCCCTACGGTAGGATAGGTCATGTACCCCTAGGCGAAGTCGAGTCCTTGTAATGGTTCATATGAAACCATGTAGTGTTGTGTTTGCTTTTGATGTGTTTGATGGACGTCATGCTTTCCTTCAGGAACTTGTAAGCGACTACATCACCCATTTGGATTTTAATGAATGTGTTTGGCCTTTTGGCCCTTGCATGAAAACAATTAGTGTCATACCAACCCCCTTACTAGGCATCCCATCTATATTGCTTCCCCTCCTCTTTCCCAATCATGAGACCTTGACCGCTCCAACAGGATGCCTGTTGTAACACGTACTGGTACCTCTACCCAGCAGCAAGAAGCCGGAGCAGGAGCCAGTCAGGACCAAACCCAAGGACAAGCTCCACCACCGCCACCACCTCCAAACATGGACATGGCTCAGCTTCTCCAAGCCTTCCGAGAGGAACGCCAAGCCAACACTGCAGCCCTCCAGATGATTGCTCAGGCTGTCAATCGCCAGCCGACGGGAAATGGCAATGGACGTTCCACATTGGTGGAGTTCAAGAAGCATGCACCACCCACCTTCATCGAGACTACTGAACCCCTGGACTCAGACGACTGGGTCCGCGCCATTGAGGATCTACTGGAACTAGTCGGATGCATTGAGGACCGTGAGAGGGTGGCATATGCTGCTCACTGTCTCTGGGGAACTGCCAGAGCTTGGTGGGATGGATTCAAGTCCATGCATGCTGAGCAAAACATCACTTGGAATGACTTCAAGGCAGAATTCCGCAAGGCCCACATTCCTTCCGGAATCATGGCCATCAAGAAGCGTGAATTCCGAGCCCTTAAGCAAGGAAGTAGCACTGTCAAGGAGTACATGCAGAAGTTCAGTGTTCTCTCAAGGTATGCTCCTCAGGATGTCAGCACCGATGCTGCCAAAATGGAGCTCTTCATGGAAGGCCTTAACCAGACTCTGCAGTATTCGCTTGTTGTGTGTGACTGCCCAACCTTTCCTGATCTGGTGAACAAGGCACTCATGCTTGAGGACAAGCGACGTGCTTTGGACGATACTCGTAAGCGCAAGATGATCAGCAAGGGTAGCTCGAGCAACCAGAAGCCTCGCCCATGGCTGCCAGCCCCGGTCAAGCCAACCTATCAGCAGCCGAGAGCCCATGCACCTCGCACCAACTATCAGCCTCAGGAGTATACCAGCCCCAGGCCAACTTTCAACAACCCCAATTAGTGTCATACCATCGTGAATTCGGCTCGGAAACAAGAAGTAAATTCTTGATCCTCTTCCATGGCATCTATCCTTTTTAGGCCGGCCTCCATCTCTTCCTCCGTTGATGGCCCAGAGTGGTCAGCATCATTGTTTGCTCTTGGTCCCGGTGTCGGATGAGACACCCGACTCTCCCCGACTGACTCTTGAGAAGACATCTTGCTCTAGATCTACTGCAGAAACAGCTCGAAACAAAAACAAGGGATATTTGCATGATACGGTGGTCAAAACCTTCGGGAGATTATATAATGATTTTTTACAGACCAAAAGAAGTATCGTGCAAGAAAACAGAGTCCGGAGGGCACGCGAGGTGTCCACGAGGCAGGGGGCGCGCCCAGGGGGTAGGGCGTGCCCTCCACCCTCTCGGAAGCCTCGTGTCCTTTCCGGAGTGCTTATTTTCCTATTTTCTGAAATATTCCAAAACAGAGAAAAATTGCCATTAGAACTGTTTTGGGGTCAGTTTACTTACCGTACCACATACCTATTCCTTTTCGGAGTCTGAAACGTTCTGGAAAGTGTCCCTTATGTATTCCTACGGGGTTACGGTTTCAATAACATTAGTTTCAACATTTATGGGATTACCTAAGATATAATGTTTGATTCTTTGACCATTCACCACCCTTGGATTTATGCCTTCGAAGTTGTTTATTCTTATGGCGCCGGAACGATAGACCTCCTCGATAATGTAAGGACCTTCCCATTTAGAGAGAAGTTTTCCTGCAAAAAATCTTAAAAGAGAGTTGTATAGCAATACACAATCACCTACATTAAACTCACGTTTTTTGCATCCTTTTATCATGCCATCTTTTAACTTTTTCTTTAAACAGTTTGGCATTCTCATAGGCCTGGGTTCTCCATTCATCAAGTGAGCTAATGTCAAAAGGCCTCTTCTCACTGGCAAGTTTGAAATCATAATTGATCTCTTTAATGGCCCAATATGCCTTATGTTCTAGTTTAGGAGGTAAGTGACATGCTTTTCCATAAACCATCTTATACGGAGACATACCCGTAGGATTCTTATATGCAGTTCTATAGGCCCATAATGCATCTTCAAGTTTCTTGGACCAATTCTTTCTAGATCAATTAACAATCTTTTGCAAAATTAATTTAAGCTCTCTATTACTCAATTCTACTTGACCACTAGACTATGGATGATAAGGAGATGCAATTCTATGATTAACATCATACTTAGTAAGCATTTTGCGAAAAGCACCATGAATAAAATGTGAACCACCATTAGTCATTAGATATCTAGGGACTCCAAACCTCGGAAAAATTACTTATTTAAGCATCTTAATAGAGGTGTTACAATCAGCACTACTAGTTGGAATAGCTTCTACCCACTTAGTAACGTAATCAACAACAACTAAAATATGTGTATACCCATTAGAGGAAGGAAACGGTCCCATATAACCAAAGCCCCAAACATTAAATGGTTCAATAACAAGTGAATAATTCATAGGCATTTCTTGATGTCTACTAATGTTACCAATTCTCTGACATTCATCACAAGATAAGACAAACTTACAAGCATCCTTGAAGAGAGTAGGCCAATAAAAACCGGATTGCAATACCTTATGTGCAGTTCTGTCTCCAGCATGGTGTCCTCCATAAGCCTCGGAGTGACACTTGCATAGGATATGTTCCTATTCATGCTCAGGTACACAATGTCTAATAACACCACCTACCCCTTCTTTATAAAGGTGTGGGTCATCCCAAAAGTAATGTCTTAAATCATAGAAGAACTTTTTCTTTTGCTGGTATGTGAAACTAGGTGGTATAAATTTAGCAACAATATAATTAGCATAATCAGCATACCATGGAGCAGTACGAGAAGCGTTTATGACAGCTAATTGTTCATCAGGAAAGCTATCATCAATAGGTAGTGGGTCATCAAGAACATTCTCTAATCTAGACAAGTTGTCTGCAACGGGGTTCTCAGCTCCCTTTCTATCAATATTGTGCAAATCAAATTCTTGTAGTAGGAGGACCCATCTAATAAGTCTAGGTTTAGCATCTTTCTTTTCCATAAGATATTTAATAGTAGCATGGTCAGTGTGAACAGTTACTTTAGAATCAACAATATAAGGTATAAACTTATCACAAGCAAATACAACTGCTAAAAATTCCTTTTCAGTGGTAGCATAATTTCTCTGGGCATTGTCTAGAGTTTTACTAGCATATTGAATAACATTTAATTTCTTATCAACTCTTTGTCCTAAAACAGCACCTACAGCATAATCACTAGCAACACACATAATTTCAAATGGTAAATTCCAATCAGGTGGCTGAACAATGGGTGCAGAAATCAAGGCTTTCTTAAGTATTTCAAATGCTTCTACAAAATCATCATCAAAGACAAAAGGAACATCTTTTTGTAAAAGATTAGTCAGAGGCTTGGAAATTTTAGAGAAGTCTTTAATGAACCTCCTATAAAAACCGACATGACCAAGGAAACTTCTTATACCTTTAATGTCCTTGGGACACGACATCTTTTCAATAGCATCAACCTTTGCTTTATCAACTTCAATACCTCTTTTAGAAATATTATGCCCCAAGACAATGCCTTCATTGACCATAAAGTGGCACTTCTCCCAATTCAAGACAAGATTAGTTTCTTCACATCTCTGAAAAACTCGACCAAGGTTGCTTAAGCAATCATCAAAAGAAGTTCCATAAATGGAGAAATCATCCATGAATACCTCAACAATCTTTTCACATAAGTCAGAGAATATAGCAGTCATACATATTTGAAAGGTAGCAGGTGCATTACATAAACCAAAAGGCATACATCCATAAGCAAAGGTACTGAAAGGGCAAGTAAAAGTTGTCTTTTCTTGATCCTCTTTTGACACAGGTATTTGGGAGAAACCAGAATAACCATCTAGAAAGCAAAAGTGTGTATGTTTGGATAATCTTTCTAGCATTTGATCAATAAACGGTAAAGGGTAATGATCCTTTTTAGTAGCTTTATTAATTTGCAGAAATCAATTGCCATTCTATAACCTGTAACAATTCTTTGTGGGATCAATTCATCTTTATCATTAGGAACAACAATAATACCTCCCTTCTTAGGGACACAATGGACAAGACTTACCCACTGACTATCAGCAACAGGATAAATTATACCTGCCTCCAGAAGCTTTAGTATTTCTTTTCTTACCACTTCTTTCATCTTAGGATTTAAGCATCGTTGATGATCAACAACTGGTTTAGCGTCTTTCTCCAATTTTATTTTGTGCTGACATAGAGTGGGACTAATGCCTTTAAGATCATCAAGAGTATATCCAATAGCAGCACGGTGCTTCTTCAGAGTTTTCAATAATTTCTCCTCTTCCTGCACTGAAAGGTTAGAACTAATAATAACAGGATATATCTTCTTTTCATCAAGATAAGCATATTTAAGAGTATCTGGTAAAGGTTTAAGCTCAAACACGGGCTCACCCTTGGGTGGAGGAGGATCTCCTAGAATTTCAACAGGCAAGTTGTGTTTCAAAATAGGTCCCTGTTTAAAGAATACTTCATCAATTTCTCTTCTTTCATTCATAAACATATCATTCTCATGGTCTAGCAAATATTGTTCTAAAGTATCATTAGGAGGCACGGCAATAGAAGCAAGACCAATAATTTCATATTTCCTAGGCAATTCTTTATCATGGGTTTGTCTACGAAATTTAGCAAAATTAAACTCATGAGACATATCCCCTAAACCAATAGTAACAACATCCTTTTTGCAGTCTATCTGGGCATTAACAGTATTCAAGAAGGGTCTACCAAATATAATGGGAAAAAAGTCATCTTGTGGGGAACCAAGAACAAGAAAATCAGCAGGATATTTAACTTTCCCACACAAGACTTCAACATCTCTAACAATCCCAACTGGTGAAATAGTATCTCTATTGGCAAGCTTAATTGTAACATCAATTTCCTCTATCTCAGCAGGTGCAATATCATGCATAATTTCTTTGTATAAGGAATGAGGTATTGCACTTGCACTAGCACCCATATCACATAGGCCATGATAACAATGATCTCCTGTTTTAACAGAAATAACAGGCATGCCTACAATAGGTCTATGTTTATTTTTAGTATCAGGTCTAGCAATTCTAGAAGCTTCATCACAAAAGTAAGTAACATGTCCATCAATATTATCGGCCAAGAGATCTTTAACCATAGCAATACTAGGTTCAACTTTAATTTTCTTAGAGGGTGTAGGTGTTCTATTATTACTCTTACGAACCACCGTTGAAGCTTTATCATGATCCTTTATTCTAACACGGAAAGGTGGTTTCTCAATATAAGCAGTAGGAACAACAGGATCAACATTATAAGTGATAGCCTTTTCTTCAACTTTAATAGGTGCAAATACTTTTACTTCAATGGGAGGATTATATTTAAACCACTTCTCCTTAGGGAGATCAACATGAGTAGCAAAGGATTCATATAAAGAAGCTACTATCTCAGAGTCAAGTCCATATTTAGTGCTAAATTCATGAAAGCATCGGTATCCATAAAAGATTTAACACAATCAAACTTGGGTATTATACCTGACTCCTTACCTTCGTCAAGGTCCCAATCTTCAGAGTTGTGTTTAATTCTCTCCAATAAATCCCATTTGAATTCAATAGTCTTCATCATAAAAGAACCAGTACAAGAAGTATCGAGCATGGAGCGATTACTGAGAGAAATCCGAGCATAAATTTTTTGAATAATCATTTCTTTTGAGAGCTCATGATTGGGGCATGAATATAACATTGACTTAAGCCTCCTCCAAGCTTGAGCGACGCTTTCTCCTTCGCGGGGCCAAAAATTATATATATAATTACGATCACGATGAACCAGATGCATAGGATAAAACTTCTGATGAAACTCCAATTCAAATCGGTTGTAATTCCATGATCCCATATCATCACATAGCCTAAACCATGTAAATTCCTTTCCCTTCAAATATAAAGGGAAGACTTTCTACTTGATAACATCCTCGGGCATGCCTGCAAGCTTAAACAATCCACAAACTTCATCCACATAGATTAGGTGCAAATCGGGATGCAATGTTCCATCTCATGTAAAAGGATTAGCAAGCAGTTTCTCTATCATACCCGAAGGAATTTAAAAGTAAACATTTTCAGTAGGTTCAGTAGGTTGAGGAGCAACTCTTTGCTCTACTGGTCGGGGAAAGGAACAAGCCCCTCAAAGGATTATGTTCCATAGTAACAAGTGACAGTAAATTTCAGCACACTATATAAATTTTTCCTTACCAAATTCCACCTACCAAAGGCGCTTCACTCCCTGCCAACGATGCCAGATAAGAGTCTTGATGACCCACAAGTGTAGGGGATCTATCGTAGCCTTTTCGATAAGTAAGAGTGTCGAACCCAACGAGGAGCAGAAGGAAATGATAAGCGGTTTTCAGCAAGGTATTCTATGCAAGAACTGAAATTATCGGTAACAGATAGTTTTGTGATAAGGTAATTTGTAACGAGAAACAAGTAATGAAAGTAAATAAGGTGCAGCAAGATGGCCTAATCCTTTTTGTAGCAAAGGACAAGCCTGGACAAACTCTTATATAGAGGAAAGCGCTCTCGAGGACACATGGGAATTATCGTCAAGCTAGTTTTCATCAGGTTCATAAGATTCACGTTCGGTACTTTGATAATTTGATATGTGGGTGGACCGGTTCTTGGGTACTGCCCTTCCTTGGACAAGTATCCCACTTATGGTTAACCCCTATTGCAAGCATCCACAACTACAACACAAGTATTAAGGTAAACCTAACCATAGCATGAAACATATGGATCCAAATCAGCCCCTTGCGAAGCAACGCATAAACTAAGGTTTAAGCTTCTGTCACTCTAGCAACCCATCATCTACTTATTACTTCCCAATGTATTCCCATAGGCCCAAACAATGGTGAAGTGTCATGTAGTCGACGTTCACATGACACCACTAGAGAAAAGACAACATACATCTCATCAAAATATCGAACGAATACCAAATTCACATGACTACTAATAGCAAGACTTCTCCCATGTCCTCAGGAACAAACGTAACTACTCACAAAGCATATTCATGTTCATAATCAGAGAGGTATTAATATGCATAATGGATCTGAATATATGATCTTCCACCAAATAAACCAACTAGCATCAACTACAAGGAGTAATCAACACTACTAGCAACCCACAGGTACCAATCTGAGACTTAGAGACAAAGATTGGATATAAGAGATGAACTAGGGTTTGAGAGGAGATGGTGATGGTGAAGATGTTGATGGAGATTGACCCCCTCCCGATGAAAGGATCGATGGTGATGACGATGGTGATGATTTCCCCCTCCCGGTGGGAAGTTTCCCCGGCAGAACAGCTCCGCCGGAGCCCTAGATTGGTTCCGCCAAGGTTCCGCCTCATGGCGGCGGAGTTTCGTCTGGTGAGCTTGCTTATGATTTTTTTTTCCAGATGAAAGACCTCATATAGCAGAAGATGGGCATCAGAGGGCTGCCAGGGGACCCACGAGGCAGGGGGCGCGCCCCCCACCCTCGTGGATGGTGGGTGGCCCCCCTTTGGTACTTCTTTCGCCCAATATTTTTTATATATTCTGAAACATGCTCCCATGAAATTTCAGGACTTTTGGAGATGTGCAGAATAGGTCTCTAATATTTTCTTCTTTCCAAGCCCAGAATTCCAGCTGCCGGCATTCTCCCTCTTCATGTAAACCTTGTAAAATAAGAGAGAATAGGCATAAGTATTGTGACATAATGTGTAATATCAGCCCATAATGCAATAAATATCAATATAAAAGCATGATGCAAAATGGACGTATCAACTCACCATGTAATTGCTTTACTTTATCACTATGCGGTAGCGATAGTTGTAGAAGCAATAGTTGGTGAGACAACAACGACGCTACGATGGAGATCATGACGGTGCTTTGGAGATGGAGATCAAAGGCATAATATGATGATGGCCATATCATGTCATATATTTTGATTGCATGTGATGTTTATCTTTTATGCATCTTATTTTGCTTAGTAAGGTGGTAGCATTATAAGATGATCCCTCACTAAATTTCAAGGTATAACTGTTCTCCCTAAGTATGCACCGTTGCTACAGTTCGTCGTGCCGAGACACCACGTGATGATCGGGTGTGATAAGCTCTACGTTGACATACAATGGGTGTACGAAAGTTTTGCACGTGCAGAATACTCGGGTTAAACTTGGCGAGCCTAGCATATGCAGATATGGCCTCGGAACACTGAGACCGAAAGGTCGAACGTGAATCATATAGTAGATATGATCAACATATAGATGTTCACCATTGAAAACTACTCCATCTCACGTGATGATCGGACATGGTTTAGTTGATATGGATCACGTGATCATTTAGATGACTAGAGGGATGTCTATCTAAGTGGGAGTTCTTAAGTAATATGATTAATTGAACTTAAATTTATCATGAACTTAGTCCTGATAGTTTTTTTGCATATCTATGTTGTTGTAGATCAATGGCCCGTGCTATTGTTCCCTTGAATTTTAATGCGTTCCTAGAGAAAGCTAAGTTGAAAGATGATGGTAGCAATTACACGGACTGGGTCCATAACTTGAGGATTATCCTCATTGCCGCACAGAAGAATTACGTCCTAGAAGCACCGCTAGGTGCAAAGCCCGCTGCAGGAGCAACTCCGCATGTTATGAACGTCTGGCAAACTAAAGCTGATGACTACTCGATAGTTCAGTGTGCCATGCTTTACAGCTTAGAATCGGGACTTCAAAGACGTTTTGAATGTCATGGATCATATGCGATGTTCCAGGAGTTGAAGTTAATATTTCAAGCAAATTCCCGAGTTGAGAGATATGAAGTCTCCAACATGTTCTATAGCTGCAAGATGGAGGAGAAAAGTTCTGTCAGTGAACACATACTCAGAATGCCTGGGTACCATAACCACTTGACTCAGCTGGGAGTTAATCTTCCTGATGATAGTGCCATTGACAGAGTTCTTCAATCACTGCCACCAAGCTATAAAGGCTTTGTGATGAACTACAATATGCAAGGGATGGAAAAGACAATTCCCGAGCTCTTCGCAATGCTAAAGGCTGCGGAGGTAGTAATCAAGAAGGAGCATCAAGTGTTGATGGTTAACAAGGCCACTAGTTTCAAGAAAAAGGGCAAAGGGAAGAAGGGGAACTTCAAGAAGAGTAGCAAGCAAATTGCTACTCCCGGGAAGAAGCCCAAGTCTGGACCTAAGCCTGAAACTGAGTGCTTCTACTGCAAAGGGAGTGGTCACTGAGAGCGAAACTACCCAAGTATTTGGTGGATAAGAAAGATGGCAAAGTGAAAGGTATATTTGATATACATGTTATTAATGTGTACCTTACTAATGCTCGTAGTAGCGCCTGGGTATTTGATACCGGTTCTGTTGCTCATATTTGCAACTCGAAACAAGGGCTACGGATTAAATGAAGATTAGCTAAGGACGAGGTGACGATGCGCGTAGGAAATGGTTCCATGGTCGATGTGACCGCCGTCGGCACGCTACCTCTACATCTACCTTCAGGATTAGTTTTAGACCCGAATAATTGTTATTTGGTGCCAGCGTTGAGCATGAACATTATATCTGGATCTTGTTTGATGCGAGATGGTAATTCATTTGAATTAGGGGAAAATGGTTGTTCTATTTATATGAGTAATATCTTTTATGGTCATGCACCCTTGATGAGTGCTCTATTTTTGTTGAATATCGATCATAGAGATACACATGTTCATAATATTGAAGCCAAAAGATGCAAAGTTAATAATGATAGTGCAACTTATTTGTGGCACTGTCGTTTAGGTCATATTGGTGTAAAGCGCATGAAGAAACTCCATGCTGATGGGTTTTTGGAATCAATTGATGCTTGCGAATCGTGCCTCAAGGGCAAGATGACTAAGACTCCGTTCTCCAGAACAATGGAGCGAGCCACTAACTTATTGGAAATAATACATACTCATGTATGCGGTCCGATGAGTGTTGAGGCTCGCGGCAGGTATCGTTATTTTCTGACCTTCATAGATGATTTGAACAGATATGGGTATATCTACTTAATGAAACATAAGTGTGAAACATTTGAAAAGTTCAAAGAATTTCAGAGTGAAGTGGAAAATCATCGTAACAAGAAAATAAAGTTTCTACGATCTGATCGTGGAGGTGAATATTTAAGTTACGAGTTTGGTCTTCATTTGAAACAATGTGGAATAGTTTCGCAAGTCACACCACCTGGAACACCACAGCGTAATGGTGTGTCCGAACATTGTAACCGTACTTTATTAGATATGGTGCGATATATGATGTCTCTTACCGATTTACCACTATCGTTTTGGGGTTATGCTTTAGAGATGGTTGCATTCACGTTAAATAGGGAACCATCTAAATTTGTTGAGACGACACCATATGAACTGTGGTTTGGCACGAAACCTAAGCTGTCGTTTCTTAAAAGTTTGGGGTACGATGCTTATGTGAAAAAGCTTCAACCTGATAAGCTCGAACCCAAATTGGAGAAATGTGTCTTCAAAGGATACCGAAAAGAAATTGTTGGGTACACCTTCTATCACAGATTCGAAGGCAAGATATTTGTTGCCAAGAATGGATTCTTTCTAGAGAAGGAGTTTCTCTCGAAAGAAGTGAGTGGGAGGAAAGTAGAACTTGACGAGGTAATTGTACCTTCTTCTGAATTGGAAAGTAGTTCATCACAGAAATCAGTTCCAGTGATGTCTACACCAATTAGTGAGGAAGCTAATGATGATGATCATGAAACTTCAGATCAAGTTACTACCGAACCTCGTAGGTCAACAACAGCACGGTCCGCACCAGAGTGGTACGGTTATCCTGTTCTGGAAGTCATGTTACAAGACCATGACGAACCTACAAACTATGAGGAAGCGATGATGAGCCCAGATTCCACGAAATGGCTTGAGGCCATGAAATCTGAGATGGGATCCATGTATGAGAACATAGTGTGGACTTTGGTTGACTTGCCCGATGATCGGCAAGCCATAGAGAATAAATGGATCTTCAAGAAGAAGACTGACCCTGGCGATAATGTTGTTGTCTACAAAGCTCGACTTGTTGCAAAAGGTTTTCGACAAGTTCAAGGAGTTAACTATGATGAGACCTTCTCACCTGTAGCAATGCTTAAGTCTATCCGAATCATGTTAGCAATTGCCGCATTTTATGATTATGAAATTTGGCAAATGGATGTCAAAACTGCATTCCTTAATGGATTTCTTAAAGAAGAGTTGTATATGATGAAACCAGAAGGTTTTGTCGATCCTAAATGTGCTAACAAAGTGTGCAAGCTCCAGCGATCCATTTATGGACTGGTGCAAGCCTCTCGGAGTTGGAATATACGCTTTGATAGTGTGATCAAAGCATATGGTTTTATACATACTTTTGGAGAAGCCTGTATTTACAAGAAAGTGAGTAGGAGCTCTGTTGCATTTCTAATATTATATGTGGGTGACATATTGTTGATTGGAAATAATACAAAATTTCTTGATAGCATAAAAAGATACTTGAATAAGAATTTTTCAATGAAAGACGTCGGTGAAGCTGCGTATATATTGGGCATCAAGATCTATAGAGATATATCAAGACGCTTAATTGGACTTTCACAAAGCACATACCTTGATAAAGTTTTGAAGAAGTTCAAAATGGATCAGTCAAAGAAAGGGTTCTTGCCTGTGTTACAAGGTGTGAAATTGAGTCAGACTCAATGCCCGACCACTGCAGAAGATAGAGAGAAAATGAAAGTCATTCACTATGCTTCGGCCACAGGTTCTATCATGTATGCAATGTAGTGTACCAGACTTGATGTGTAGCTTGCTATAAGTTTAGTAGGGAGGTACCAAAGTAATCCAGGAGTGGAGCACTGGATAGTGGTCAAGAACATCCTGAAATACCTGAAAAGGACCAAGGATATGTTTCTCATTTATGGAGGTGACAAAGAGCTTGTCGTAAATGGTTACATCGATGCTAGCTTTGACACTAATCCGGATGACTCTAAGTCACAAACCGGATACGTATTTATATTGAATGGTGGAGCTGTCAGTTGGTGCAGTTCCAAGCAGAGCGTCGTGGCGGGATCAACGTGTGAAGCGGAGTACATGGTTGCTTAAGAAGCAGCAAATGAAGGATTCTGGATGAAGGAGTTCATATTGATCTAGGTGTAATACCTAGTGCATCGGTTCTAATGAAATTTTTTGTGACAATACTGGAGCAATTGCCTTAGCGAAGGAATCCAGATTTCACAAGAGAACCAAACACATCAAGAGACGCTTCAACTCCATCCGCGATCAAGTCAAGGAGGGAGACATAGAGATTTGCAAAATACCCACGGATCTGAATGTTGCAGACCCGGTGACTAAGCCTCTTCCACGAGCAAAACATGATCAGCACCAAGACTCCATGGGTGTTAGAATCATTACAATGTAATCTAGATTATTGACTCTAGTGCAAGTGGGAGACTAAAGGAAATATGCCCTAGAGGCAATAATAAAGTTGTTATTTATATTTCCTTATATCATGATAGATGTTTATTATTCATGCTAGAATTTTATTAACCGGAAACTTGGTACATGTGTGAATACATAGACAAAACAGAGTGTCCCTGGTATGCCTCTACTTGACTAGCTCGTTAATCAAAAGATGGTTAAGTTTCCTAACCATAGACATGTGCTGTCATTTGATGAACAGGATCACATCATTATAGAATGATGTGATGGACAAGACACATCCGTTAGCTTAGCATAATGATCGTTAAGTTTTATTGCTATTGCTTTCTTCATGACTTATACATATTCCTCTGACTATGAGATTATGCAACTCTCGAATACCGGAGGAACACCTTGTGTGCTATCAAATGTCATGATGTAACTGGGTGATTATAAAGATGCTCTATATGTGTCTCCGAAGGTGTTTGTTGGGTTGGCATCGATCAAGATT
This sequence comes from Triticum urartu, assembly GCF_003073215.2. Classification (NCBI taxonomy): domain Eukaryota; kingdom Viridiplantae; phylum Streptophyta; class Magnoliopsida; order Poales; family Poaceae; genus Triticum; species Triticum urartu. The sequence continues at coordinate 364,294,723 of NC_053027.1, read as the reverse complement.
AGGATTTGTCACTCCAAGTATCGGAGAGGTATCTGTGGGCCCTCTCGGTAATGCACATCACTATAAGCTTTGCAAGCAATGTGACTAATGAGTTAGTTGCGGGATGATTCATTACGGAACAAGTAAAGAGACTTGCCGGTAATGATATTGAACTAGGGATGAGGATACCAACGATCGAATCTCAGGCAAGTAACATACCGATGACAAAGGGAATAACGTATGTTGTTATTGCGGTTTGACCGATAAAGATCTTCTAGAATATGTAGGAACCAATATGAGCATCCAGGTTCCACTATTGGTTATTGACCGGAGATGTGTCTCGGTCATGTCTACATAGTTCTCAAACCCGTAGGGTCCGCACGCTTAACGTTTGATGACGATTTGTATTATGAGTTATGTGTTTTTGGTGACCGAAGCTTGTTCGGAGTCCCGGATGAGATCGCGGACATGATGAGGAGTCTAGAAATGGTCGAGAGGTAAAGATTGATATATTGGACGATGGTATTCGGACACCATAATGGTTTCAGAAAGGTTCAGGTATATTTCGGAGTACCGAGGGGTTACCGAAACCCCCCCGGGGAAGTATTGGGCCTACATGGGCCTTAGGGAGAGAGAGGGGAGCCCGCAAGCGGTGGAGCACGCCCCCTCCAAGGGAGTCCAAATAGGACAAGGAGAAGGGGGCGCGGCCCCCTTTCCCTCTCCCTCTCCTTCCTTTTCCCCTCCGATGAGAAAGGGAAAGGGGGGTGAATCCTACTAGGAGTGGAGTCCTAGTAGGACTCCCACCCATGGTGCGCCCCCTTGGTGGCCAGCCTCCTCCTCCCCTCCTTTATATACAGGGGCATGGGGCACCCCATAGCACATCAGTTGTTCTCTTAGCCGTGTGTGGTGCCCTCCTCCACAGTCTACTCCTCCGGTCATAGCGTCATAGTGCTTAGGTGAATCTCTGAGCGGATCACATCACCATCAGCGTCACCACGCCGTCATGCTGATGAAACTCTCCCTCGATCCTCTGCTGGATCAAGAGTTCGAGGGATGATACGTCCATTTTGCATCATGCTTTTATATCTATATTTATTGCATTATGGGCTGTTATTGCACATTATGTCACAATACTTATGCCTATTCTCTCTTATTTTACAACGTTTACATAAAGAGGGAGAATGCCGGCAGCTGGGATTCTGGGCTGGAAAGGAGCAAATATTAGAGACCTATTATGCACAGCTCCAAAAGTCCTGAAACTTCACGGAAGACGTTTTCCAAATATATAAAAAATACTCAGCGGAAGAGATTCACCAGGGGGGGCACACCCTACCCACGAGGGTGGGGGCGCGCCCTACCCCCCTGGGCGCACCCCCTACCTCGTGGGCCCCTGGTGGCCCTCCGGTGGCCATCTTCTGCTATATGAAGTCTTTCGATGGGAAAAAATAACAATCCATCTTCTCGGATGAAAGTCCGCCGCCAAGAGGCGGAACCTTGGCAGAACCAATCTAGGGCTCTGGCGGAGCTGTTCTGCCGGGGAAACTTCCCTCTCGGAGGGGGAAATCATCGCCATCGTCATCACCAACGCTCCTATCATTGGTAGAGGGCAATATCCATCAACATCTTCATCAGCACCATCTCCTCTCAAAACCCTAGTTCATCTCTTGTATCCAATTCTTGTCTCCAAGTCCGGGATTGGTGCTAGTAGGTTGCTAGTAGTGTTAATTACTCCTTGTAGTTGATGCTAGTTGGTTTAATTGGTGGAAGATCATATGTTCAGATCCTATATGCACATTAATACCCCTCTGATTATGAACATGTTTATGCTTTGTGAGTAGTTACTTTTGTTCCTGAGGACATGGGAGAAGTCTTGCTATTAGTAGTCATGTGAATTTGTTACTCGTTCGATATTTTGATGAGATGTATGTTGTCTCTCCTCTAGTGGTGTTATGTGAACGTCGACTACATGACACTTCACCATTATTTGGGCCTAGAGGAAGGCATTGGGAAGTAATAAGTAGACGATGGATTGCTAGAGTGACAGAAGCTTAAACCTAGTTTATGCGTTGCTTCGTAAGGGGCTGATTTGGATCCATATGTTTCATGCTATGGTTAGGTTTACCTTAATACTTTTGTTGTAGTTGCGGATGCTTGCAATAGAGGTTAATCATAAGTGGGATGCTTGTCCAAGTAAGGGCAGTACCCAAGCACCAGTCCACCCACATACCAAATTATCAAAGTACCGAACGTGAATCATATGAGCGTGATGAAAACTAGCTTGACGATATTCCCATGTGTCCTCGGGAGCGCTTTACATCATATAAGAGTTTGTCCAGGCTGGTCCTTTGCTACAAAAAGGATTGGGCCACCTTGCTGAACTTTATTTACTTTTGTTACTTGTTACTCATTACAAACTATCCTATCACAAAACCATCTGTTACCACTTATTTCAGTAGTTGTAGAGAATACCTTGCTGGAAACTGCTTATCATTTCCTTCTGCTCCTCGTTGGGTTCGACACTCTTACTTATCGACAGGACTACAATAGATCCCCTATACTTGTGGGTCATCAAGACTCTTTTCTGGCGCCGTTGCCGGGGAGTGAGGCGCCTTTGGTAGGTGGAATTTGGTGAGGAAAAATTTATATAGTGTGCTGAAATTTACTGTCACTTGTTACTATGGAAAGTAATCCTTTGAGGGGCTTGTTCGGGGTATCTTCACCCCGACCAGTAGAGCAAAGAGTTGCTCCTCAACCTACTGAACCTACTGAAAATGAAAATGAAAATGTCTGCTTTGAAATTCCTTCGGGTATGATAGAAAAAATGCTAGCTAATCCTTTTTTAGGAGATGGAACAAAACATCCTGATGAGCATCTAATATATGTGGATGAAGTTTGTGGATTATTTAAGCTTGCAGGTGTACCCAGAGATGTTGTTAAGAAGAAGGTCTTCCCTTTATCTTTGAAGGGAGATGCATCGACATGGTATAGGCTATGTGATGATATGGGGTCTTGGAATTACAAACGATTGAAATTGGAATTTCATCAGAAGTTTTATCCTATGCATCTTGTTCATCGTGATCGCAATTACATATATAATTTTTGGCCTCGCGAAGGAGAAAGCATATCTCAATCTTGGGGGAGGCTTAAATCAATGTTATATTCATGCCCCAATCATGAGCTCTCAAGAGAAATGATTATTCAAAAATTTTATGCTCGGCTTTCTGATAACAATCGCACCATGCTTGATACTTCTTGTGCTGGTTCTTTTATGATGAAGACTGTTGAATTCAAATGGGATTTATTGGAAAGAATTAAATGCAACTCTGAAGATTGGGACCTCGACAAAGGTAAGGAGTCAGGTATGATACCTAGTTTTGATTGTGTTAAATCTTTTATGGATACCGATATTTTTCGTAAATTTACCACTAAATATGGACTTGACTCTGAGATAGTAGCTTCTTTCTGTGAATCTTTTGCTACTTATGTTGATCTCCCCAAGGAGAAGTGGTTTAAATATCATCCTCCCATAGAAGTAAAAATAGTTGCACCTATTAAAGTTGAAGAAAAGATTGTCACTTATAATGATCCTATGTTCCTACTGCTTATGTTGAGAAACCACCTTTCCCTATTAGGATAAAGGATCATGCTAAAGCTTCAACTATAGTTCATAAAAGCAATATTAAAACATATACACCTCCTAAGCAAGTTAAAGTTGAACCTAATATTGCTATTGTTAAAGATCTCTTGTCTGATAATATTGATGGGCATGTTATTTATTTTTGTGATGAAACTGCTAGAATTGCTAAACCATGTGCTAAAGATAAACCTAGACCCGTGGTAGGCACGCCTGTTATTTCTGTTAAAATAGGAGATCATTTTTATCATGGCCTATGTGATATGGGTGCTAGTGCTAGCGCAATACCTCATTCCTTATACAAAGAAATTATGCATGATATTGCACCTGCTTAGATAGAAGATATTGATGTCACAATTAAACTTGCCAATAGAGATACTCTTTCACCAATGGGAATTGTTAGAGATGTTGAAGTCTTGTGTGGGAAAACTAAATATCCTGCTGATTTTCTTGTTCTTGGTTCCCCACAAGATAGCTTTTGTCCCATTATATTTGGTAGACCCTTCCTGAACACTGCTAATGCTACCATAGATTGCAAAAGGGATGTTGTTAGTGTCAGTTTAGATGATATGACTCATGAATTTAATTTCTCTAAATTTAGTAGACAACACCATGAAGAAGAATTACCTAGTAAGGATGGAATTCTTGGTCTTGCTTCTATTGCCGTACCTCCTAGTGATCCTTTAGAACAATACTTGCTAGACCATGAAAATGACATGTTTATGAATGAAAGAAGGGAAATAGATGAAGTATTCTTTAAACAGGAACCTATTCTGAAACACAATTTGCCTATTGAAATCTTAGGGGATCCTCCTCCACCCAAGGGTGATCCCGTGTTTGAGCTTAAACCGTTACCTAATACTCTTAAATATGCTTATCTCGATGAGAAAAAGATATATCCTGTTATTATTAGTGTTAACCTTTCAGAGCATGAGGAAGAGAGATTATTGAGAACTCTGAAGAAGCACCGTGCTGCTATTGGGTATACTCTTGATGATCTTAAGGGCATTAGTCCCACTCTATGTCAACATAAAATTAATTTGGAAGAAGATGCTAAACCAGTTCGTGATCATCAACGCCGGCTGAATCCTAAAATGAAAGAAGTGGTAAGAAAGGAAATACTAAAGCTCCTTGAGGCAGGTATAATCTATCCCGTTGCTGATAGTCAGTGGGTAATCCCAGTCCATTATGTCCCTAAGAAGGGAGGTATTACTGTTGTTCCTAATGATAAAGATGAATTGATCCCTCAAAGAATTATTACAGGTTATAGGATGGTAATTGATTTCCGCAAATTAAATAAGGCTAATAAAAAGGATCATTACCCCTTACCTTTTATCGATCAAATGCTAGAAAGATTATCCAAACATACACATTTTTGCTTTCTAGATGGTTATTCTGGTTTCTCTCAAATACCTGTGTCAGCCAAAGATCAACCAAAGACTACTTTTACTTGCCCTTTTGGTACTTTTGCTTATAGACGTATGCCTTTTGGTTTATGTAATGCACCTGCTACCTTTCAAAGATGCATGATGGCTATATTCTCTGACTTTTGTGAAAAGATTTGCGAGGTTTTCATGGACGATTTTTCCGTCTATGGATCTTCTTTTGATGATTGCTTGAGCAACCTTGATCGAGTTTTGCAGAGATGTGAAGAAACTAATCTTGTCTTGAATGGGGAAAAGTGCCACTTTATGGTTAATGAAGGTATTGTCTTGGGGCATAAAGTTTCTGAAAGAGGTATTGAAGTTGATAAAGCCAAAGTTGATGCTATTGAGAAGATGCCATGTCCCAAGGACATCAAAGGTATAAGAAGTTTCCTTGGCCATGCCGGATTTTATAGGAGGTTTATTAAGGACTTCTCAAAAATTTCTCGGCCTCTGACTAATTTATTACAAAAAGATATACCATTTGTTTTTGATGATGATTGTGTAGAAGCATTTGAAATACTTAAGAAAGCATTGATCTCTGCACCTATTGTTCAGCCACCTGATTGGAATTTACCCTTTGAAATTATGTGTGATGCTAGTGATTATGTTGTAGGTGTTGTTCTAGGACAAAGAGTTGATAAGAAATTAAATATTATTCAATATGCTAGTAAAACCCTAGACAATGCTCAAAGAAATTATGCTACTACTGAAAAAGAATTCTTAGCGGTTGTATTTGCTTGTGATAAGTTCAGACCTTATATTGTTGATTCTAAAGTAACTATTCACACTGATCGTGCTGCTATTAAATATCTTATGGAAAATAAAGATGCTAAACCTAGACTTATTAGATGGGTTCTCTTGCTACAAGAATTTGATTTGCATATTATTGATAGAAAGGGAGCTAAGAACCCCGTTGCAGACAACTTGTCTAGGTTAGAAAATGTGCTTGATGACCCACTTCCTATTGATGATAGCTTTCCCGATGAACAATTAAATGTCATAAATGCTTCTCATATTGCTCCATGGTATGCTGATTATGCTAATTACATCGTTGCTAAGTTTATACCACCTAGTTTCACATACCAGCAAAAGAAAAAGTTCTTCTATGATTTGAGGCATTACTTTTGGGATGACCCACATCTTTATAAAGAAGGAGTACATGGTGTTATTAGACGTTGTGTACCTGAGCATGAATAGGAACAGATCCTATGCAAGTGTCACTCCGAAGCTTATGGAGGACACCATGCTGGAGAGAGAACTGCATATAAGGTATTGCAATCTGGTTTTTATTGGCCTACTCTCTTCAAGGATGCCCGTAAGTTTTTCTTATCTTGTGATGAGTGTCAAAGAATTGGTAATATTAGTAGACGTCAAGAAATGCCTATGAATTATTCACTTGTTATTGAACCATTTGATGTCTGGGGCTTTGACTATATGTGACCTTTCCCTTCCTCTAATGGATATACACATATTTTAGTTGCTGTTGATTACGTTACTAAGTGGGTAGAAGCTATTCCAACTAGTAGCGCTGATCATAACACTTCTATTAAAATGCTTAAAGAAGTTATTTTTCCAAGATTTGGAGTCCTAGATATTTAATGACTGATGGTGGTTCACATTTTATTCATGGTGATTTCCGTAAAATACTTGCTAAATATGATGTTAACCATAGAATTGCATCTCCTTATCATCCTCAGTCTAGTGGTCAAGTAGAATTGAGTAATAGAGAGCTCAAATTAATTTTGCAAAAGACTGTAAAAAGATCTAGAAAAAAATGGTCCAAGAAACTTGATGATGCATTATGGGCCTATAGAACTGCATATAAAAATCATATGGGTATGTCTCCGTATAAAATGGTTTATGGAAAAGCATGTCACTTACCTCTCTAACTAGAACACAAGGCATATTGGGCCATTAAAGAACTCAATTATGATTTTAAAATTGCCGGTGACAAGAGGCTATTTGATATTAGCTCACTTGATGAATGGAGAACCCAAGCCTATGAAAATGCCAAGTTGTTTAAAGAAAAGGTTAAAAGATGGCATGACAAAAGGATACAAAAGCATGAGTTTAATGTAGGGGATTATTGATACGTCTCCGTCGTATCTATAATTTTTTTATTGTTCCATGCCAATATTCTACAACTTTCACATACTTTTGGCAACTTTTTATACTATTTTTGGGACTAACATATTGATCCAGTGCCCAGTGCCAGTTCCTGTTTGTTGCATGTTTTTTGTTTCGCAGAATATCCATATCAAACGGAGTCCAAACGGGATAAAAACTGACGGAGATTTTTTTTGGAATATATATGATTTTTAGGAAGAAAAATCCACGCGAGACGGTGCCCGAGGTGACCACGAGGCAGGGGGCGCGCCCCTGACCCTCGTGGGCCACCCGTAAGGTGGTTGATGCCCTTCTTTCGCCGCAAGAAAGCTAATATCCGGATAGAGATCGTGTTAAAATTTCAGCCCAATCAGAGTTACGGATCTCCGGGAATATAAGAAAAGGTGAAAGGGAAGAATCTGAGAACGCAGAAACAGAGAGAGACAGAGAGACATATCCAATCTCGGAGGGGATCTCGACCCTCCCATGCGATGGAGGCCACGGACCAGAGGGGAAACCCTTCTCCCACCTAGGGAGGAGGTCAATGAAGATGAAGAAGGAGGGGGGCTCTCTCCCCCTCGCTTCCGGTGGCACCGGAGTGCCACCGGGGGCCACCATCATCACCGTGATCTACACCAACACCTCCGCCATCTTCACCAACATATCCATCACCTTCCCCCCTCTATCTACAGCGGTCCACTCTCCCACAGCCCGATGTACCCTCTACTTGAACATGGTGCTTTATGCTTCATATTATTATCCAGTGATGTGTTGCCATCCTATGATGTCTGAGTAGATTTTCGTTGTCCTATCGGTGGTTGATGAATTGCTATGATTGATTTAATTTGCTTGTGGTTATGTTGCTGTCCTTTGGTGCCCATCATATGATTGCAAATGTGGATCACACCCTAGGGTTATTTGTATGTTGATAGGACTATGTATTGGAGGGCAAGAGTGACAGAAGCTTCAACCTAGCATAGAAATTGATGCATACTGGATTGAAGGGGGACCAATATACCTTAATGCTATGGTTGGGTTTTACCTTAATAAACATTAGTAGTTGCGGATGCTTGCTAATAGTTCCAATCATAAGTGCATAGAATTCCAAGTCAGGGATGACATGCTAGCAGTGGCCTCTCCCACATAATACTTGCTATCGGTCTAGTAAAGTAGTGAATTGCTTAGGGACAATTTCACAACTCCTACCACCACTTTTCCACACTCGCTATATTTACTTTATTGTTTCTTTATCTAAACAGCCCCTACTTTTTATTTACGTACTCTTTATTATCTTGCAAACCTATCCAACAACACCTACAAAGTACTTCTAGTTTCTTACTTGTTCTAGGTAAAGCGAACGTCAAGCGTGCGTAGAGTTGTATCGGTGGTCGATAGAACTTGAGGGAATATTTGTTCTACCTTTAGTTCCTCGTTGGGTTCGACACTCTTACTTATTGAAAACTGCTGCGATCCCCTATACTTGTGGGTTATCAAGACCTTTTTCTGGCGCCATTGCCGGGGAGCAATAGCGTGGGGTGAATATTCTCGTGTGTGCTTGTTTGCTTTATCACTAAGTAATTTTTATTTGCTGTTCTTAGTTGTTTTCTATCTTTAGTTATGGGTAGGAAATGCAAAATACCAAAAAAAATTAGTTGTACCTACTGAACCAATGGTTGAAGAACCACTCAAAATCTATCACATTGCTGAAGCTTATTACTTGGATCATCTTCGATCCATATGTGCTCGTGCTGAAACCCCAACTAGCTTAGTTGAGGGAAAATCTTTAGATGAGCATGCTTGTTATGTGCGACACCGAATATCTGAAAAGGGGAAAATTCTATTGGGTCAAATTCATCGTTTGCAATGATATGCTTGGAATTTATGTGAAATATACGATTTTACTTGTTGTTCTAAAAACCCTAAGAAACACCTTCCCTGCCAATGTGAGTTTAGTGATAATGGAATCGTATCTTCGTATGCTAAGGGTGTTTATAGTTACTATGATGTTCAATAAATTGAAGAATTTGTTGCTTTTAAGGGTGCTTGCGAAATTCCTTCTTTGATTGAAAAGTATGGTGCTACTCTTTACAAATCTAATTTTTTTTGCCATACTTAAATATTGCTATGATAATTATGCTTCTAATGCCTATGTTGAACCATATATTGAGGACTACTCCGCTGTCCAAGAAGTGACTAATATTTTGCAGGAGTCTATGGAAGAAGAAATTGATGAAACTATGAGCTCATTGGATGAAAAAGATGATGAGGAGAGCGAAGAACAAAAGGAGGAAGAGCGGATTAGCTACCCGTGCCCACCTTCTAATGAGAGTAACTCTTCAACTCATACATTGTTTAATTTCCCTTCGTGCTTACCGGAGGATGATTGCTATGATCATTGTTATGATCCCGTTGATTCTCTTGAAATATCCCTTTTTGATGATGCTTGCTATACTTGTGGCCAAGATGCCAATATGAATTATGCTTATGGAGATGAACTTGTTATAGTTCCTTATGTTAAACATGAAATTGTTGCTATTGCACCCACACATGATAGTCCTATTATCTTTTTGAATTCTCCCGACTACACTATATCGGAGAAATTGCCCTTATTAAGGATTATATTGATGGGTTGCCTTTTACCGTTGCACATGATGATTTTGATGAATATAATATGCATGTGCTTGCTGCTCCTACTTGCAATTATTATGAGAGAGGAACTATATCTCCACCTCTCTGTGTTTCCAATATGATAAAATTGCAAGAAACTGTTTATACTATGCATTGGCCTTTACTATGTGTGCATGAATTGTTCTTTTATGACATGCCGATGCATAGGAAGAGAGTTAGACTTCGTCATTACATGATATATGTTACCTTGTGCTCACCACTAAATTACAAATCACTGTTAATTAAAATTGGCTTTGATATACCTTGGGATCCGGGTGGATCCATTACATGAGCACTATATGCCTAGCTTAATGGCTTTAAAGTGCCAGGGAGACAACCCAGAAGTTTTAGAGAGTCATTTATTTCTGTTGAGTGCTTTTATATAGTTTAAAAACAACAAAAATAAAGAGGGGAACCCAAAACTTTTTCAAAAAGGAAAGCAAAAGTGAGAAAGACAAAGCATTATTGAAGTGGGAGCTAGCCTTGAACTTTGTTCATGCTCATGGAAACTTTGTGAATCTTGATTACAGAAACTTTTCAATAAAAATAATTATCCCCTTGTACAATTCCATTGTATTATAAAAATAATGTTCCAAGGTTTGCCTTTAGGATGTTTAGATTTGCTTGATGGTTTGTACGGTGCAGGACAGAAACTTTGGCTGTAACGCGCGATTTTACATTTTTAGTTGGAATGTCAAACAGTTCTGATTCTTTTTGCACTATCTTCCTATACAAATTGTTTATTTTTCCTAATTTTGGTATAAGTTTTCAAGTATCAGAACTATGGTGAATGTTCAGATTATTACAGACTGTTCTGTTTTAGACAGATTTTGTTTTTGATGCATAGTTTGCTTGTTTTGATGAACTATCGATTCATATCACTGGATTAAGCCATGAAAAAGTTATATTACAGTAGACACAATGCAGAAACAAAATATGAATTGGTTTGCAACAGTACTTAGAGTAGTGATTTGCTTCATTATACTAACGGATCTTACCAAGTTTTCTGTTGAAGTTTTGTGTGGATGAAGTGTTCGATGATCGAGAAGGTCTTGATGTGAGAAGAAGGAAGAGAGGCAAGAGCTCAAGCTTGGGGATGCCCGAGGCACCCCATGTAAATATTCAAGGAGACTCGAGCATCTAAGCTTGGGGGTGCCCCGGAAGGCATCCCCTCTTTCTTCAACAAGTATCGGTATGTTTTCGGGTTCGTTTCGTTCATGTGATATGTGCAATCTTGGAGCGTCTTTTGCATTTAGTTTTCATCTTTCTTTTATGCACCATGCTGGTACGAGATAGTCCTTAGTTGATTTATAGAATTCTCATTGCACTTCACTTATATCTTTTGAGTATGGCTTTATAGAATGCTTCATGTGCTTCGCTTATGTCATTTGAAGTTTGGATTGCCTGTTTCTCTTTACATAGAAAACTGCCATTTGTAGAATGCTCTTTTGCTTCACTTAGATTTGTTAGGGCACTGGCATATCTTTTGTAGAAAGAATTAAACTCTCTTGCTTCACTTATATCTATTTAGAGAGATGACAGGAACTGGTCATTCACATGGTTAGTCATAAAATCCTACATAAAACTTGTAGATCACTGAATATGATATGTTTGATTCCTTGCAATAGTTTTGCGATATAAAGATGATGATATTAGAGCCATGCTAGTGGGTAGTTGTGGATTGTAGAAATACTTGTGTTGAGGTTTGTGATTCCCGTAGCATGCACGTATGATGAACCATTATGTAACGAAGTCGGAGCATGATTTATTTATTGATTGTCTTCCTTATGAGAGGCGGTCGGGGACGAGCGATGGTCTTTTCCTACCAATCTATCCCCCTAGGAGCATGCGCGTAGTACTTTGTTTCGATGACTAATAGATTTTTGCAATAAGTATGTGAGTTCTTTATGACTAATGTTGAGTCCATGGATTATACGCACTCTCACCCTTCCACCATTGCTAGCCTCTCTAGTACCGCGCAACTTTCGCCGGTACCATAAACCCACCATATACCTTCCTCAAAACAGCCACCATACCTACCTATTATGGCATTTCCATAGCCATTTCGAGATATATTGCCATGCAACTTCCATCATCATCATATACATGACTTGAGCATTCATTGTCATATTGCTTTGCATGATCGTAAGATAGCTAGCATGATGTTTTCATGGCTTGTCCGTTTTTTGATGTAATTGCTACGCTAGATCATTGCACATCCCGGTACACCGCCGGAGGCATTCATATAGAGTCATATCTTTGTTCTAGTATCGAGTTGTAATATTGAGTTGTAAGTAAATAAAAGTGTGATGATCATCATTATTAGAGCATTGCCCCAGTGAGGAAAGGATGATGGAGACTATGATTCCCCCATAAGTTGGGATGAGACTCCGGACTTTACAAAAAAATAAAAGAGGCCAAAGAAGCCCAAATAAAAAAAGGCCAAAGAAGCCCACCAAAAAATTAAAGAAATAGAAAAAATAAAAAATGAGAGAAAAAGAGAGAAAGGGCAGTGCTACTATCCTTTTTCCACACTTGTGCTTCAAAATAGCACCATGTTCTTCATATAGAGAGTCTCTTGAGTTATCACTTTCATATACTAGTGGGAATTTTCATTATAGAACTTGGCTTGTATATTCCGATGATGGGCTTCCTCAAATGCCCGAGGTCTTCATGAGCAAGAAAGTTGGATGCACACCCACTTAGTTTCAGTTGGAGCTTCCATACACTTATAGCTCTAGTGCATCTGTTGCATGGCAATCCCTACTCACTCACATTGATATCTATTGATGGGCATCTCCATAGCCCGTTGATACGCCTAGTTGATGTGACACTATCTTCTCCTTTTTGTCTTCCCCACAACCACCATTCTATTCCACCTATAGTGCTATGTCCATGGCTCACGCTCATGTATTTCGTAAAAGTTGAAAAGGTTTGAGAACGTCAAAAGTATGAAACAATTGCTTGGCTTGTCATCGGGGTTGTGCATGATGTGAATATTTTGTGTGGTGAAGATGGAGCATAGCCAGCCTATATGATTTTGTAGGGATAGCTTTCTTTGGCCATGTTATTTTGAAAAGACATGATTGCTTTATTAGTGGGCTTGAAGTATTATTGTTTTTATGTCAAATGATAGACTATTGCTTTGAATCACTTGTATCTTAATATTCATGCCATGATTAGATATGTGATCAAGATTATGCTAGGTAGCATTCCACATCAAAAATTATTATTTTTATCATTTAACTACTAGAGGACGAGCAGGAATTAAGCTTGGGGATGTTGATACGTCTCCGTCGTATCTATAATTTTTGATTGTTCCATGCCAATATTCTACAACTTTCATATACTTTTGGCAACTTTTTATACTATTTTTGGGACTAACATATTGATCCAGTGCCCAGTGCTAGTTCCTGTTTGTTGCATGTTTTTTGTTTCGCAGAATATCCATATCAAACGGAGTCCAAACGGGATAAAAACTGACGGAGATTTTTTTGGAATATATATGATTTTTGGGAAGAAAAATCCACGCGAGACGGTGCCCGAGGTGGCCACGAGGAAGGGGCCGCGCCTGCCCCCCTGGGCGCGCCCCTAACCCTCGTGGGCCACCCGTAAGGCGGTTGATGCCCTTATTTCGCCGCAAGAAAGCTAATATCCGGATAGAGATCGTGTTAAAATTGCAGCCCAATTGGAGTTACGGATCTCTGGGAATATAAGAAACGGTGAAAGGGAAGAATATGAGAACACAGAAACATAGAGAGACAGAGAGACAGATCCAATCTTGGAGGGGCTCTCGCCCCTCCCACGCCATGGAGGCCATGGACCAGAGGGGAAACCCTTCTCCTACCTAGGGAGGAGGTCAAGGAAGAAGAAGAAGGAGGGGGCTCTCTCCCCCTCACTTTCGGTGGCATCGGAGTGCCACCGTGGGCCATCATCATCACCGCGATCTACACCAACACCTCTGCCATCTTCACCAACATCTCCATCACCTTCCCCCCTCTATCTACAGCAGTCCACTCTCCCGCAACCCGCTGTACCCTCTACTTAAACATGGTGCTTTATGCTTCATATTATTATCCAATGATGTGTTGCCATCCTATGATGTCTGAGTAGATTTTTGTTGTCCTATCGGTGGTTGATGAATTGCTATGATTGATTTAATTTGCTTGTGGTTATGTTGCTGTCCTTTGGTGCCCATCATATGATTGCGCGCGTGGATCACACCCTAGGGTTAGTTGTATGTTGATAGGACTATGTATTGGAGGGCAAGAGTGACAGAAGCTTCAACCTAGCATAGAAATTGATGCATACGTGATTGAAGGGGGACCAGTATACCTTAATGCTATGGTTGGGTTTACCTTAATGAACATTAGTAGTTGTGGATGCTTGCTAATAGTTCCAATCATAAGTGCATAGAATTCCAAGTCAGGGATGACATGCTAGCAGTGGCCTCTCCCACATAATACTTGCTATCGGTCTAGTAAAGTAGTCAATTGCTTAGGGGCAATCTTGCAACTCCTACCACCACTTTTCCACACTCGCTATATTTACTTTATTGCTTCTTTACTTACAACAGCCCCTACCTTTTATTTACTTGCTCTTTATTATCTTGCAAACATATCCAAGAACACCTACAAAGTACTTCTAGTTTCATACTTGTTCTAGGTAAAGCGAACGTCAAGCGTGCGTAGAGTTGTATCGATGGTCGATAGAACTTGAGGGAATATTTGTTCTACCTTTAGCTCCTCATTGGGTTCGACACTCTTACTTATTGAAAACTGTTGCGATCCCCTATACTTGTGGGTTATCAATTATGTATTGCTATACAACTCTCGTTTAAGATTTTTTGCAGGAAAACTTCTCTCTAAGTGGGAAGGACCTTACGTTATCGAGGAGGTCTATCGTTCCAGTGCCATAAAAATCAACAACTTCGAAGGCACAAATCCGAAGGTGGTGAACGGTAAAAGAATTAAACATTATATATCAGGTAACCCCATAAATGTTGAAAGTTGAAACCAATGTTATTGAAACTGTAACCCCGGAGGAATACATAAGGGACACTTTCCAGAACGTTCCTGACTCCGAAAAGGAATAGGTATGTGGTACGGTAAGTAAACCGACTCCAAAATAGTTTTTAAGGCAATATTTCTTCGTTTTGGAATATTTAGAAAAATAGAAAGATAAGTAGCAGTTCGGAAAGGACACAAGGGCTCCACGAGGGTGGAGGGCGCGCCCCCTACCTCGTGGGCACCTCGTGTGCTCTCCGGTCTCCGTTTTCGTACACGGCACGTATTTTGGTCGGTAAAAATTCAATATATAATCTCCTGGGGGTTTTGACTCCCGTATCACGCAAAAATCTCCTGTCTTTGTTTCGAGCTGTTTTCTGTCAGGGTTGTCAAGGCCAGGCACTATGTCGTCTCCCTCCTCCAACCATGAGGGCAACGATTCTTGGCGAATGAAGATAGAGCTGAAGAGAGAAGAACCCATGGAGATCAACAAGGATGAAGGGATAAAGAAGGCCATGGAGGACCAAGTTCCGGCAACAGAAGACACCCTTCAACTGGATCACTATCTTCTTACCCCAACAGAAATCGAAGCTTTCAAGATGATTGAATTAGCTCGTATACAAAATAAGTATCTCACACGTGAAAATATTTTGTTGAAGGAGCATATCATCGCACTCAAGGGCATTATCCACAAGTTAGAAGATCTCCTGCGCTCGATATGCGACTATCCATCATCAACAACTCCACCTTCTTCACCAACAAAGGAGACATAATCACATGGGTATGGGCACTCCCCTTGGCAACTACCAAGCTTGGGGGAGTGCCCCGGTATCGTATCACCATCACTTTTATCTTTACCGTTTTTCTTAGTTCGATCCTTTTGGCAATATCTTGATCTAGTAGAATAAAAGTTCTTAGTATGTGATAACCCACAAGTATAGGGGATTGCAACAATTTTCGAGGGTAGAGTATTCAACCCAAATTTATTGATTCGACACAAGGGGAGCCAAAGAATATTCTCAAGTATTAGCAGCTGAGTTGTCAATTCAACCACACCTGGAAACTTAGTATCTGCAGCAAAGTATTTAGTAGCAAAGTAATATGATAGTAGTGGTAACAGTAGCAAAAGGTAACAATAGTAAAAGTAATGTTTTTGGTATTTTGTAGTGATGATAGCAATAGCAACGGGAAAGTAAATAAGCGAAGAACAATATATGGAAAGCTCGTAGGCAATGGATCGGTGATGGAGAATTATGCCGGATGCGGTTCATCATGTAACAGTCATAACCTAGGGTGACACAGAACTAGCTCCAGTTCATTGATATAATGTAGGCATGTATTCCGAAAATAGTCATACGTGCTTACGGAAAAGAACTTGCATGACATATTTTGTCCTACCCTCCCGTGGCAGCGGGGTCCTTACGGAAACTAAGGGATATTAAGGCCTCCTTTTAATAGATAACCGGAATGAAGCATTGACACATAGTGAATACATGAACTCCTCAAACTACGGTCCTCACCGGTAAGTATCCCGATTATTGTCACTTCGGGGTTAACGAATCATAACACATAATAGGTGACTATAGACTTGCAAGATAGGATCAAGAACACTCATATATTGATGAAAACATAATAGGTTCAGATCTGAAATCATGGCACTCAGGCCCTGGTGACAAGCATTAAGCATAGCAAAGTCATAGCAACATCAATCTCAGAACATAGTGGATACTAGGGATCAAACCCTAACAAAACTAACTCGATTACATGATAGATCCCATCCAACCCATCACCGTCCAGCAAGCCTACAGTGGAATTACTCATGCAAGGCGGTGAGCATCATAAAATTGGTGATGGAGGATGGTTGATGATGACGATAGCGACGGATTCCCCTCTCCGGAGCCCCAAACGAACTCCAGATCAGCCCTCCCGAGAGGTTTTAGGGCTTGGTGGCGGCTCCGTATCGTAAAACGTGATGAATTCTTCTCTCTGATTTTTTTCTCCCCGAAACACAATATATGGAGTTGGAGTTGGAGTCGGAGAGGCATCAGGGGGCCCACGAGGTAGGGGGGCGCGCCCCCCACCCTCGTGGACATGTGGTGGGCCCCCTGGCCTTCATCTTTTGCAGGTATTTTTCATATATTTTCCAAAAAGTTGCTCCATGAAGTTTTAGGTCATTCCGAGAACGTTTGTTTCTGCACATAAATAACACCATGGTAATTCTGCTGAATACAGCGTCAATCCGGGTTAGTTCCATTCAAATCATGCAAGTTAGAGTCCAAAACAAGGGCAAAAGTGTTTGGAAAATTAGATACAACGGAGACGTATCAACTCCCCCAAGCTTAAACCTCTGCTTGTCCTCAAGCAATTCAGTTGACAAACTAAAAGTGATAAAGAAAAACTTTTACAAACTCTGTTTGCTCTTGTTGTTGTAAATATGTAAAGCCAGCATTCAAGTTTTCAGCAAAGATTATAACTAACCACATTCACAATAACGCATAGGTCTCAAGTTTACTCATATCAATGGCATAATCAACTAGCGAGCAATAATAATAAATCTCGGATGACAACACTTTCTCAAAACAATCATAATATGATATAACAGGGTGGTATCTCGCTAGCCCTTTCTAAGACCGCAAAACATAAATGCAGAGCACCTTTAAAGATCAAGGACTGACTAGACATTGTAATTAATGGTAAAAGAGATCCAGTTAAGTCATACTCAATGTAAACTAACAGTAATGAATGCAAATGACAGCGGTGCTCTATAACTGGTGCTTTTTAATAAGAGGATGATGACTCAGCATAAAAGTAAATAGATAGGCCCTTCGCAGAGGGAAGCAGGGATTTGTAGAGGTGCCAGAGCTCAGTTTTGAAATAGAGGTGAATAATATTTTGAGCGGTATACTTTCATTGTCAACATAACAACCAAGAGATGGCAACACCTTCCATGGTACACTCAATATAGGCGGTTCCCAAACAGAATGGTAAAGTTTATACTCCCCCTTCGACCAACAAGCATCAATCCATGGCTTGCTCGAAACAACGAGTGCCTCCAACTAACAAGAGTCCCAGGGGAGTTTTGTTTGAAATTATTTTGATTTAGTTTGCATAAAGCATGAGACTGGGCATCCCGGTGACCAGCCATTTATCTCGTGAGTGAGGAGCGGAGTCCACTCCTCTTGAGAATAACCCGCCTAACATGGAAGATACGGACAACCCTAGTTGATACATGAGCTATTCGAGCATACAAAACATGATATTTATTTGAAGGTTTAGAGTTTGGCACATACAAATTTACTTGGAACGGCAGGTAGATACCGTATATAGGTAGGTATAGTGGACTCATGTGGAATAACTTTGGGGTTTCAGGGATTGGATGCACAAGCAGTATTCCCGCTTAGTACAGGTGAAGGCTAGCAAAAGACTGGGAAGCGACCAGCTAGAGAGCGACAACAGTCATGAACATGCATTAAAATTAATCAACACCGAATGCAAACATGAGTAGGATATAATCCACCATGAACATAAATATCGTGAAGGCTATGTTGATTTTGTTTCAAGTACATGCGTGAACATGTGCCAAGTCAAGTCACTTAAATCATTCAGAGGAGGATACCACCCTATCATACCACATCACAACCATTTTAATAGCATGTTGGCACGCAAATTAAACCATTATAACTCATAGCTAATCAAGCATGGCACAAGAAACTATGATCTCTAGTTGTCATTGCAAACATGTTTATTCATAATAGGCTGAATCAGGAACGATGAACTAATCATATTTACAAAAACAAAAGAGGTCGAGTTCATACCAGCTTTTCTTATCTCAGTCAGTCCATCATATATCGTCATAATTGCCTTTCACTTGCACGACCGAATGATGTGAATAATAATAATAGTGCGCGTGCATTGGACTAAGCTGGAATCTGCAAACATTCAATAAACAGGAGAAGACAAGGCAATATGGGCTCTTTTGTCAGATCAACATTTATGCATACAAGAGCCACTTCAACAATTTAATCATGGTCTTCTCCTATCGACCCCCAAAGAAAAGAAAAGAAATAAAACTATTTACATGGGAAAGCTCCCAACAAGCAAAAGAAGAACATGAAATCTTTTTGGGTTTTCTTTTTAATTACTAGTACAAGCATGGAAAGTAAACTAATTAAAAGCTACAACTGGTTTTTTTTGTTTTTCTTAAGGTTTATTAAACACACAAGAAGAAGGCATAAAAAGGAAATTAAACTAGCATGGATGATACAATGAAAAAGTATGAGCACCGACATCTAGCAATGAGTGTGTGAACATTAATGTAATGTCGGTGGGAAATACGTACTCCCCCAAGCTTAGGCTTTTGGCCTAAGTTGGTCTATGGCCACGGCTGGCCTGGCGGATATCCATAATAGTAGTTGGGGTCATACTGAGATGAAGAAGAGGAAGACTCCGATTGCCACTGGCTGACAATCATCTCCGGATCCCACTGGTAATTAGACTATCGTGAAGGATCAACTTGTGGTTCCGGCTCTGGCTCCATGGCTGGTGCAGGGTTCCGATAGGCGTGAATAGCCTTTAACGGAACAAGGTACTGGCCTGCAGATAAATCAAACAAAGACGGAGCAGGCAGGGTAATAGTCTCAGGATGATGTTTATTAATGAACAATTGGTATTTAAGCTCTCCTTCCCTATTCTTAACAATAAAATGATGTGCCACCATACTTTTATAATCTAGATAAACACAAGGTGATGCGGAGCATCCTATGGACATCACCATGTCAAGAGTCCATTTGGCAAGTGACACGTTCCACATCTACTTCATACATACAAAGGTGAATCATCTCCTTTACACGTGTCCACTTGTACCTCTCGAGGATGGTATACTACTTGACCCCTCTCTCGTATGCATACATAGGTGTGAGCGGAGCTACACATTCATTGAGGAGGAGTCGAAGAAGAACAGAACATCTACACCATCCAAGAGGGGAGCCTGGAAGCGGAGAAGGAGGCGCCAAGAAGAAGGCAGTAGCTAGGCGACCCCGTGCGCACGGGCCCCTCCGACCCCGTGCCCACGGGCCTCCCAGGCTGGCGGTTCTGGAGACCCCGTGCGCAAGGGCGCGTACCGTGCCCACGGGCCTCATGGACCCCGTGTGCACGGGCCCTTGCGTCAGGTCTCTGGATACCCCATGCGCACGGGCTCCACTTACCCCGTGCGCACGGGGCCCCCTGTGTGTTCCTGCGGGCTTTGCCCATGTAATCCCCATTTCGCCCCTGCTTACCCCTTCATCCCTTGGACCTATATATACTCCTTCATCTCCTCCATTTAGACTAAGCTAAGAATAGATCTAAACACTAGAGCTTAGCTCATGTATCTCCCCTTCTGGGATTCCTCTTGAGAGAGAGACACTCCATTGGAGTTCAAGGCCTCCATTGGAGAAGATCCCTAGTGGATGAAGACCCCCTTGTGGGAAGGATCTATCTAGATCATCAAGCCCTCATCTCCTTCATAGGATTTGGGATGAACTCTACCATGTATCTTATTTCCCTTTGATTGTTCATGTACCTTGTGGATCTTGTGTGTTTGATTGTCTAGTGGATGTGTGATTGAACTTGTTCTTGAGTTTTCCTCTTGTTTTCCCTCTTGTGTTCATCTTGTTCTTGGGGATTCCCCCTCCAATTTGTGAAAGATCTCCACTTAGGGTTCCACCCTATATCATTTTGGTATCGTGAGCCAAGGTTTCTCATGAAATTGGAGCCCCCCTCTTTGTTTTTCTAGCCTAATTTTGCTTGTTCTTAGCCAATTTCGAAAATTCCCCACAAAAAGAGCCATAACAAATTTTTTGTGATTTGAAGTTTCTTGTGAGTTTTTGTTGATTTTGATCCATGGATCTGGTGTCTAGCAAGTAGATCTAACTCCTATTGCGTCCCCATACCCAATTTTTTCTTTCCCCCATCGAATTTGACAAGAAAATCGTGAATTTTCCGCCTACCCCGTGCCCACGGGCTCCCCACCCCGTGCCCACAGGCCCCCGCGAAGTCTCTGCTGACCCCGTGTCCTCGGTATGTGTACCGTGCGCACGGGACCCCATGTCCATGGGCCTTGGACCCCATGCGCACGGCCCTCCCAGATTCAGCCGCGTCCACTTTACGTTTTCGGTCATAACTTCCACTCCCGAACTCCGATTTTGGTGTTATTAGGCTCGTTGAAAAGCTAGCGACGTGCCCGAGCTGCTCATCTTGGTTTTACCACCATTTGACTCCATAAAATTTCCTCCATATTTGCATCTTTTGCATAGCCCCTACGCCATAGCTTCCGCACCACCACACACAACTTCCGCAAACTAACCCATTTTGGTTTTTTTGGTATTTGTGGTTGTTGGAGTTGTGATTTGAGTCTCCTAAGGTGTTTCGGCTACTTAGGGACGGTTACATCTTCATCCACCACCGGTGACTTGTATCGGTTCATCGACTACATCCACCACGAGCTTCCACATCGACGACGACCATCCATCCTTTGAGACCATCTTCAACCGGAAGCAAGGCCGGTTACCCACCGACTTCGTAAAAGGTTAAGTGTGACAAAGGTATCCATTCCGTCATAAACTTTTCCTTCCTTGCCATTACATCTTGATAGCCCCACCATCTTTGCGCATACCTTCATACCTATTTGAGACTAGCTATCCGAGTATTGCCGGGCTTCGTGAAAACTTGTGCACCATAGTGATACGATATCATATTGTTGCATCATTGGATATATCATATAGTGCAATTGTTTACTCCTGTGCATATCTTGTGATATTTATATCATGTTTGTGGTTGAGGCTCAATAAGAAAAGTGGAAAGGAAGAGAAGAGCAAAAAAAAGCTTTTAAGCAAGAAAGAGAATAATCATAAGCTTATAAGCAAAAGAGAGTTGAGCATGAAAAGATATACTTGTGCATGAGGATACATGGAATAGGTAACATTTAGCTTGCATGCATATAGGTTGGTGCCAAGTGGTGAATCGTGCCCAAGTGTGCAATCAAGCTAGTGCTCTCCTAGTGTTTGTGCAACACGAGCTTAGTCTTCATTAGGCAATCTTGTATTGCTCATCCCTATAGTTGCACAAGCCTCATTATCCCACCGTGTGTGTTTCTTTATTGCCCTCCTCTATATTTGTGATCACTTGCTTTGCATTTTGAGTCCTTTGGATTTATTTCAACATTTACAATATCTTGGACTTCAATTTGCATGAAATTTGTGCCACTTGTCCTAACCAAGCCACTCGATAAGCTTTTACTTGTAGGTGTGAGTGAACAAGTCCGGTACCAATTCCACTATTCTTTCATCTCACATTGAGTGATACGAGATACATCCTCAACTTTGGGAAAAGGTAGCTTGGTATTGTTTATCTCATTTCCTACTCACCTTTGCTCGAGTTTTGTGATGGATAGGCAAGACATTTCACCTCCAGTCTACAACCACGACGACGAGTTCGATGCTATGAAGAATGTCATCAATGCCAAGATGGACAAGCAAATGGAGGAGCTCAAGGCCCTCATCAAGAAACGCAAGAGGTCTTCCTCATCTTCGAGAAGACGCTCAAGTGCAAAGACTTCCATGCTACCATCTCCGGCAAGTACACACAAGCATCGACATCGACAAGACCATGAAGAACGACATACTAGATGAGAGTTGGCTTCTCTGCCACCCCCGTGCACACGGGCCCTCGACCCCCATGCACACGGGACCCCGTGCACACGGCCTCCATCACCCCCGTGCGCACGGGCCATACAGTACAACAACATCGACTACAAGGCTACGGCTTCTTCAACACCTTTGGCATCTTCGCCAAGTGACTTCACGGCATCTTCGCCTTCGTACGTATGACATCTTCGCCTACTCCATGAGCTCAAGTCCACTACTCCCTCGAGCTACTATGACCTCGACACCAACCACGATATTCCTTTCTATGGGACTCTGGAACCCGAGGAGTATCTCGAGTGGGAGCGTTTGATGGACGACTACCTCAAGCTACATCAAGTCCCTCCCGAAGATCACGTGAAGTGCGCCTCAAGAAACTTCCACGACTACGCGTCCACATGGTGGCTTCACACACTTTCGGAGAGCTACGACATGAGTTGGCCCAAGACGAAGAAAGCTATGCGGCGAGAGTTCGTGCCTCCAACCTACACGGAACAACTTCTACGCCAATTGGAGAACACAATCCAAGGATCCAAGTCCATCAACGAGTACTTCAAGGAGATGAAGCATGCCTTGCGACGTGCCGGCGTGGACGACCCCATGTCAATGAAGTTCCACTTCATGATGGGATTGAACAACGACATCTCGAAGCCTATCTTCCTCGAGAACTACAAGTCCCTCGACGACAACTACATTGGTGCTCTCAAGGCGGAACAAGAACTCATGAAGGCCAAGGCTTCTCCACCCCAAGCACACTTCTCGAAGACCAAGCTCCAACACGACGAGCATGAGGCTAGTACAACCATGATGTCCAAGCCCGACGAGCTCCAAGACGATGCTCCCAAGTTCGACTTCACCGCCATCCCTCTTTGTGGTATTGACGATGCCGAGTCTCCTATGACTCTTTTTCAAGACGATGCGGCGATGAGTTCAACTACGGAGACCTTCAACGACCAAGCTTTGGAGGCGAGCGACACGGTGGCGAGCAAGTATGATGCTTCCATATTAGGAGGCGAGAGTGATGATGTACCATCTTCGGCCTTCATCCATGGCGACGGCGATGAGATGGTTGAGTATGTCACCTCGACCACGGCGACGCATGATGACTTGAGTGACTTTTGACACCATATTGAGAGTGAGAGTGACTTCACCACTAGCCCCATATATGATGTGTTTCCACAATTCCCATGTGAGTAGAGCCACAACCCCCACCTCTTGAGTGAGAAGAGTGACTCCACCATATGTGAGTTTGAGTGCACCTATTGTGAGGGAGTGAGTGAACCACCACATAGAGAGAGTGAGGTAGTTGATAGGGCATGAAAGGCCACTATGATTTCTAATGACTTGACCTCTACCTCTATAGTGTCTTCTCATTTGGTGCTAGGTCCCTTATATGATGATGCGCCGATTCTCGGCGACTTTGTCCTACCTTTGGACAACGATGTCCATGGTGGAATATGATGCATCCCCACATGGTTCCATCAAGTTGATGATGATGACCACCATTTGGTCTTTACCACCTCACCTACACCACTTGAGTGGAATGACAAAGGTAACATAGGTGAAGGTGATGCTCTTGTCCCACTAGTGGACTATCATGACATTGATTGCTTGCATGATGTTGATCCCCCTATTGCCATGTTTCATGCTAGTGTGACTTCCCCATGTGATGATTTACCCATTTATGATGAGTATGATGATTGCCATGTGGAGTCTATTAGTTGCGATGCCATGTTACATAGGATTTCTTGTGCTAATTCTCTCGGTCACATCATGTTTGCCAATCCGCTTGACTTGTCATATGCTATGCATGAGATCGACCACATGTCATATTTGCAATCTCTTCATAGTGACTATGCATATGCCATTAAGATTAACCCAATTTGCACTTATGGCATAGATGACAAGCCCATGGTTATTGGCATTTGTTTTTCTTGTGATGATATTGATATACCCCCTTTGCATCATTTATCTCATATGCCATGCCATAACCACCTAGCTTCGGATATGCATTGTTTTGGATATTGTCCATTTTCTCCATATGACGTTTCCAACATTGCTCATGAGGAGACCCCCATAGTTTCCTCATACATTTTAGGAGATTTTGATTCATCCCATTCATTGCATGATCCCAATACTTGTGCGCACCATATGCTTTCCATGAATTATGTGCCATATACTTGCATTCTCAATTTGTGTCCCCATCGTGTCATACACAATAACTATTCTTTCATGATGGATGGCATGTTCTTATACCATGCATCAAATTTCTTTGAGTGATGCTTATCTTGTGCTAACTCACACATGCACATACACATCATGATGGATGATGTGTACATTTACCACACACACAATTTCTTTCGTTTGTGTCTCCTTTGTGTAGGTACCCATGAATTCTTGTCAACCTCGCAATCCCACGAGTTGACAAAACGAGCTCTAGGGAGCAACGATGACTTGGGATCCCATGGATTGTCTTTCCCACCGCTCTCTTCGCGCAAAGACTTCGCGCATTTCTTCTACATGGCCCTCCCTTGGCTATGGGTTATTATCCATTACCTATTCTATGCCCATCTTGCCATGTTCACTTTGCATGATATGTTCATTACTATGCCTTTGCCATGCATTCGTGACCCATGCTTTGCATTACACATGATGATTGATTCTCATACTTGTATGTGTATTTGCAAGCTTGGTGGAGATATTGCTTGTTATTGTCATGTTTGCTTTGTGCCCCATACCTATGATGATACTTTCATCTTGCTTTGTGTTCGTGCTTGCGATATGTCATGTGCATTGCCTATGCCTATGATTTTCTCACATGACATGATTGCCATGATTTCCTCTAGTATGTTGCATCTTCACACTACTAGCTTGCACGACTTGTTTCCGATGATTGCTTGCCTTGTTGCATCACCGATGACTCATACTTGCTCACTTCATGCGGTTGATGACAACCATTTACATGCTTTGCATATGATTGTTATTGCTTCTTGTCATATATCTCCATGTGTTGCCTCTCTCATGCTAGATGATTTGCCATGTATTGAGTGCAATTATGCCTTTAGTCTTCATAATGAGTTTGCCCCCATAGCATTCTCACATATATTTGGAGATTTTGACATATTCCTTATGAAGCATGCTTGTCTTACCTCTTTGCACCATATACCTAGTGCCATGAATATTGCCATTGTTGCATCATATTCTTCACGCACTTGTGCTTCTAATGGTTATGTGCAAGAGAAGAGAACCATCATGATGGATGATGTGTTTATCTACCATGCGCATACATTCTTTCTTTTGTTGTGTGCATGTGTAGGATACTTGGACTTCGTGTCAACTTCCACGTCACGTGAGTTGACAATCCGAGCTCTTGAAAGCGAACCACCTTCTACCATGATGATTCTACATCGCACTTGCTCGTACTTCGGCATTGTGAAGGACGCACAAGAACATGCTTTCAAGGTGATATCCTTCTCTTTTGAGAACCCCCAAACCATGAGCATGCATATTGCGGATCATACTACTTGTGTTGCTTGCACCATGAGACTTATTGTTCATCATCATATATATGCCTTGTGTGTTGCATCCAATTCTTGGATTACTTGCTCCTCTCATATGTTTGGTTGCAACAATGTCATCACTTCACATATGCCATGTCCCATCGATTGCTACATGCTTGCCTTGATTTCCTCACACATGATGAACACTTGCTCTTTCTATTGTGTTGAGTGCCACACTATATTCACTACACCCAATGCACATTATGCTTGGATTGTCTTGCACTTGACCCATGTGTTTAGACACCTCATTATACTTGGTGTTGTGAATGATTCATATGCCTACCATAGACCTTTTGTTGAGCACATTGCGCATTCTTGCTATGATCTTGAGGTTGATGCTTGTTCACTTGTCACACATATTTGCATCTCGACCTCCCATTTGCATACTTGTTTCCATGATGTCCTTGATTGTGCTCACCTTATATGCTTAAATGCCATGCCACACTTATTTGTCAAACCATATGCTATGCTTGATGACAACACTTGTTGGGTGAATCACCTCTTGAATGCTTGGTTTTGCTCTTACGCCAACCACATTTGTTTTTCCAAGTGCTTGTTATCTTTGCTCCTTTTGAAGGAATTACAAGACGGTACGACATCGGAGAGTGCCCATTTGGAATTACAAGATGATGAATGCTTGGTGATCGTCCACTACTACACGACAACATCATCTCTTTCCCATGGTGATTTGGATTTCGGTCCGAGGTCGGATCTTTCCCAAGGGGGAGGGGATGATGCGGAGCATCCTATGGACATCACCATGTCAAGAGTCCATTTGGCAAGTGACACGTGCCACATCTACTTCATACATACAAAGGTGAATCATCTCCTTCACACGTGTCCACTTGTACCTCTCGAGGATGGTATACTACTTGACCCCTCTCTCGTATGCATACATAGGTGTGAGCGGAGCTACACATTCATCGAGGAGGAGTCGAAGAAGAAGAGAACATGTACACCATCCAAGAGGGAAGCCTGGAAGCAGAGAAGGAAGCGCCAAGAAGAAGGCAGTAGCTCCCAGGCGACCCCGTGCGCACGGGCCCCTCCGACCCCGTGCCCACGGGCCTCCTAGGCTGGCGGTTCTGAGGACCCCGTGCGCACGGGCGTGTACCGTGCCCACGGGCCTCACGGACCCCGTGCGCACGGGCCCTTGCGTCAGGTCTCTGGATACCCCATGTGCACGGGCTCCACTTACCCCGTGCGCACGGGGCCCCCTGTGTGTTCCTGCGGGCTTTGCCCATGTAATCCCCATTTCGCCCCTGCTTACCCCTTCATCCCTTGGACCTATATATACTCCTTCATCTCCTCCATTTAGACTAAGCTAAGAATAGATCTAAACACTAGAGCTTAGCTCATGTATCTCCCCTTCTGGGATTCCTCTTGAGAGAGAGACACTCCATTGGAGTTCAAGGCCTCCATTGGAGAAGATCCCTAGTGGATGAAGACCCCCTTGTGGGAAGGATCTATCTAGATCATCAAGCCCTCATCTCCTTCATAGGATTTGGGATGAACTCTACCATGTATCTTATTTCCCTTTGATTGTTCATGTACCTTGTGGATCTTGTGTGTTTGATTGTCTAGTGGATGTGTGATTGGACTTGTTCTTGAGTGTTCCTCTTGTTTTCCCTCTTGTGTTCATCTTGTTCTTGGGGATTCCCCCTCCAATTCGTGAAAGATCTCCACTTAGGGTTCCACCCTATATCACGAGGCAACACTTTTTCTTCCTTCTCATAATGCCTAATAGGTATGTTAAAATGTGCAGCCAGGCGTGAAGCATAGATGCCTCCAAAGATGGGGCCCTTGGTACAGTTCAGACTTAACCGTTTGGCAATAATGCCACCCATACTAACAGAGTTATCACCATATAAACCGTGGAGCAAAATAATAATATCAGGGATACTAACGTTTCCACAGTTTCCGCGACCAATTAAACAACGACTAGCAAATAATGCAAAAAACGTAAAACAGGAAAATGTATGCTAGTGATTCATGCATCGGAAACCTTCCTTGTTTCCCCTACAGTGATAGTATCAATAAACCCCTCCACATCATCGCGATGCGGTTCTTCTGTCTTGCCCTCAAAAGGGACTAAACAAACCCGACAAAAATCATAAAGTGGCATCTCCTTATGCTCATCATATAAATAAAACTGCACCGTAGGTGGTGAGCTGCTATAATGGAAATGGAAGTTTTGCAGAAAGATATTTGTGAGTAAGAGATACTGATCGCATTGGTCGTAGAGGAAAGCGGTGAGGCCTGCTTTCTTAACCAATTCATGAAAATCTTCATAAATCCCGGCTGCTCTCAAGAAATCATCGGAAGGCCATTCACATGTCCGAACCTCCGCGGTGCGAGGCAGATTATACTTAGGCTTCGGTGCCTTTTCCTTCAAGCTTTGGCTCGATGAGCCCCTCAAAAGTCTCCTCATCATTTTCTGAAAAATTCTGAAATTTTTAGTAACTTCAAAATAAAAGTAAACCAAACTCAATAATATTGATAGCAACTACTCCTACAAGTGCCTAGGGCCTATATCATGCATCAAAACTACTTTTGACCATATAAATTTGACATGCAAGCTCAAGAAAAGGGTCACCTAAGCAGCAAAAATTTGCAATGAATAAAGCACTAGAACAAAAACTAATTGGACCAATGGAGGAGTCACATACCAAGGAACAATCTCCCCAAGCAGTTTTGTGAGAGGTGCTTTGAGCAAGGAGATCGAAAATGGCAGCAAGATGAGCTAGAACTCGTGCTTGAGCTGGATATTCGTGTTTGTGGGAGGAAGATGAAGTGTGTGGGTGCAAGAATAAGTGGAGGAGGGCCACCGTGGGCCCATGGGGCAGGGGGCGTGCCCTCCACCCTCGTGGGCAGGTGGTTGACCCCCCTGCTGTGTTCTCAGTGCCAAATATTCTCAAATATTCTGGAAAAAATCATATTTAAATTTCAGGGCATTTGGAGAACTTTTATTTTCGGGGTATTTTATATTGCACGGATAATCAGACAACAGACAGAAAAATATTATTTTTATTTTATTTAATATAAATAACAGAAAGTAAAAGTGGGGTACAGAAGGTTGTGCCTTCTAGTTTCATCCATCTCATGCTCATCAAAAGGAATCCACTAACAAGGTTGATCAAGTCTTGTTAACGAACTCATTCCGAATAACATGGAACCGAAGAAATTTCGAATAACACTATGTTACCTCAACGGGGATATGCACATCCCCAATAATAAGAATATCATATTTCTTCTTGACAGTAGGTAGAGGAAATTCAAAACCTCCAAATATGATCGATGGACTTTTTCCAATAGAGTTGATACTATGAACTTGAGGTTGTTTCCTCGGAAAGTGTACCGTATGCTCATTACCATTAACATGAAAGGTGACATTGCCTTTAGTGCAATCAATAACAGCCCCTGCAGTATTCAAAAAGGGTCTTCCAAGAATAATAGACATACTATCGTCCTCGGGAATATCAAGAATAACAAAGTCCGTTAAAATAGTAACGTTTGCAACTACAACATGCACATCCTCACAAATACCGACAGGTATAACAGTTGATTTATTAGCCATTTGCAAAGATAATTCAGTAGGTGTCAACTTATTCAAATCAAGTCTATGATATAAAGAGAGAGGCATAACACTAACACCGGCTCCAAGATCACATCAAGCAGTTTTAACATATTTTCTTTTAATAGAGCATGGTATAGTGGGTACACTGGGATCTCCAAGTTTCTTAGGTATTCCACCCTTAAAAGTATAATTAGCAAGCATGGTGGAAATTTCAGCTTCCGGTATCTTTCTTTTATTTGTAACAATATCTTTCATATACTTAGCACAAGGATTCATTTTGAGCATATCAGTTAATCGCATACGCAAAAAGATAGGTCTAATCATTTCAGCAAAGCGCTCAAAATCCTCATCATCCTTTTTCTTGGATGGTTTGGGAGGAAAAGGCATGGGTTTCTGAACCCAAGGCTCTCTTTCTTTACCATGTTTCCTAGCAACAAAGTCTTTCTTATCATAATGTTTATTCTTTGATTGTGGGTTATCACGATCAACAACAGGTTCAATTTCTATATCATTATCATTACTAGGTTGAGCATCATCATGAACATTATCATTAAAATTATCACTAGTTTGAGGTTCATTACCAGATTGAGTTTCAGCATCAGAAATAGAAATATCATTTGGATTCTCAGGTGTTTCAACAATAGGATCACTAGAAGCATGTAAAGTCCTATCATTTTTCTTTTTCTTCCTTTTAGAAGGACTAGGTGCATCTATATTATTTCTCTGAGAATCTTGCTCAATTCTCTTAGGGTGGCTTTCAGGATACAAAGGTTCCTGAGTCATTTTACCACCTCTAGTCATAACTCTAACAGCATTATCATTATTCTTACTATTCAATTCATTGAGCAAATCATTTTGAGCCGTAAGTACTTGTTCTACTTGAGTGGTAACCATAGAAGCATGTTTACTAATAAGTTTAAGTTCACCTTTGACATTAGCCATATAATCACCCAAGTGTTCAAGCATATTTGAATTGTATTTCAATTGTCTACCAAAATAAGCATTAAAATCTTCTTGCTTAGCCATAAATTTATCAAACTCATCTAAGCATGGGCTAGCAAACTTAGTAAATGGGATTTCAGCTTTATCACATCTATAGAGAGAATTTACCTTTACTACCTGTGTCGGGTTATCAAGACCATGAGTTTCTTCAATAGGTAAAGGATTAAGATCATATGTTTCTTCAATAGGAGGTAAATTCTTAACATCTTCAGCTTTAATACCTTTTTCTTTCATTGATTTCTTTGCCTCTTGCATATCTTCAAGACTGAGAAATAGAATAACCCTCTTATTCGGAGTTGGTTTAGGAATAGGCTCAGGAATCGGCTCCGGAGGTGTCCAACTATTTTCATTTTTCAGCATATTATTCAATAGAATTTCAGCTTCATCTGGTGTTCTTTCCCTAAAAATAGAACCAACACAACTATCCAGGTAATCTCTGGAAGCATCGGTTAGTCCATTATAATAGATATCAAGTATTTCATTTTTCTTAAGAGGATGATCAGGCAAAGCATTAAGTAATTGGAGAAGCCTCCCCCAAGCTTGTGGGATACTCTCTTCTTCAATTTGCACACAATTATATATATATATCCCTTAAAGCAGCTTGTTTCTTATGAGCAGGGAAATATTTAGCAGAGAAGTAATAAATCATATCCTGGGGACTACGCACACAACCAGGATCAAGAGAATTAAACCATATCTTAGCATCACCCTTTAATGAGAACGGAAATATTTTAAGGATATAAAAGTAACGAGTTCTCTCATCTTTAGTGAACAGGGTGGCTATATCATTCAGTTTAGTAAGATGTGCCACAACAGTTTCAGATTCATAGCCATGGAAAGGATCAGATTCAACCAAAGTAATTATATCAGGATCAACAGAGAATTCATAATCCTTATCGGTAACACAGATGGGTGAAGTAGCAAAAGCAGGGTCAGGTTTCATTCTAGCATTTAGAGATTGCTTGTTCCATTTAGCTAATAACCTCTTAAGTTCGTTTCTATCCTTGCAAGCTAAAATAGCTAAAGAAGCTTCTTGATCAAAAACATAACCCTCAGGAATAACAAGTGATTCTTCATCATCACTTTCATCAGTATTATCAGATTCAATATTTTCAATCTCTCTAGCCCTAGAAATTTGTTCATCAAGAAATTTACCAAGTGGCACAGTAGTATCAAGCATAGAAGTAGTTTCATCATAAGTATCATGCATAGCAGAATGGCATCATCAATAACATGCAACGTATCAGAACGAATAGCAGAAGCAGGTATAGGTGTCGCAAGCTTACTCAAAACAGAAGGTGAATCAAGTGCAGAGCTAGATGGCAGTTCCTTACCTCCCCTCGTAGTTGAGGGATAAATCTTGGTTCTTGGATCTTTCAAGTTCTTCATAATGATAAGCAGATATAAATCCCAAGTGACTCAAAGAATAGAGTTGTGCTCCCCGGCAACGGCACCAGAAAATGGTCTTGATAACCCACAAGTATAGGGGATCGCAACAGTTTTCGAGGGTAGAGTATTCAACCCAAATTTATTGATTCGACACAAGGGGAGCCAAAGAATATTCTCAAGTATTAGGAGCTGAGTTGTCAATTCAACCACACCTGGAAACTTAGTATCTGCAGCAAAGTATTTAGTAGCAAAATAATATGATAGTAGTGGTAATGGTAGCAAAAGGTAACAATAGTAAAAGTAATGTTTTTGGTATTTTGTAGTGATGATAGCAATAGCAATGGGAAAGTAAATAAGCGAAGAACAATATATGGAAAGCTCGTAGGAAATGGATCGGTGATGGAGAATTATGCCAGATGCGGTTCATCATCTAACAGTCATAACCTAGGGTGACACAGAACTAGCTCCAGTTCATTGATATAATGTAGGCATGTATTCCGAACATAGTCATACGTGCTTATGGAAAAGAACTTGCATGACATCTTTTGTCCTACCCTCCCGTGGCAGCGGGGTCCTTACGGAAACTAAGGGATATTAAGGCCTCCTTTTAATAGAGAACCGGAACAAAGCACTAACACATAGTGAATACATGAACTCCTCAAACTGCGGTCATCACCGGTAAGTATCCCGATTATTGTCACTTCGAGGTTAACGGATCATAACACATAATAGGTGACTATAGACTTGCAAGATAGTATCAAGAACACTCATATATTGATGAAAACATAATAGGTTCAGATCTGAAATTATGGCACTCGGGACCTAGTGACAAGCATTAAGCATAGCAAAGTCATAGCAACATCAATCTCAGAACATAGTGGATACTAGGGATCAAACCCTAACAAAACTAACTCGATTACATGATAGATCCCATCCAACCCATCACCGTCCAGCAAGCCTACGATGGAATTACTCACGCACGGCGGTGAGCATCATGAAATTGGTGATGGAGGATGGTTGATGATGATGATGGCGACGGATTCCCCTCTCCGGAGCCCCGAACGGACTCCAGATCAGCCCTCCCAAGAGGTTTTAGGGCTTGGCGGCGGCTTCGTATCGTAAAATGCGGTGATTTATTCTCTCTGTTTTTTCTCCCCGAAACTCAATATATGGAGGTGGAGTTGGAGTCGCAAGCTTACTCAAAACAGAAGGTGAATCAAGTGCAGAGCTAGATGGCAGTTCCTTACCTCCCCTCGTAGTTGAGGGATAGATCTTGGTTTTTGGATCTCTCAAGTTCTTCATAATGATAAGCAGATATATATCCCAAGTGACTCAAAGAATAGAGCTATGCTCCCCGGCAATGGCGCCAGAAAATAGTCTTGATAACCCACAAGTATAGGGGATCGCAACAGTTTTCGAGGGTAGAGTATTCAACCCAAATTTATGGATTCGACACAAGGGGAGCCAAAGAATATTCTCAAGTATTAGCAGCCGAGTTGTCAATTCAACCACACCTGGAAACTTAATATCTGCAGCAAAGTGTTTAGTAGCAAAGTAATATGATAGTAGTGATAATGGTAGCAAAAGGTAACAGTAGTAAAAGTAATGTTTTTGGTATTTTGTAGTGATGATAGCAATAGCAACGGAAAAGTAAATAAGCGAAGAACAATATATGGAAAGCTCGTAGGCAATGGATCGGTGATGGAGAATTATGCCCGATGCGGTTCATCATGTAACAGTCATAACCTAGGGTGACACAGAACTAGCTCCAGTTCATTGATATAATGTAGGCATGTATTCCGTATATAGTCATACATGCTTATGGAAAAGAACTTGCATGACATCTTTTGTCCTACCCTCCCGTGGCAGCAGGGTCCTTACGGAAACTAAGGGATATTAAGGCCTCCTTTTAATAGAGAACCGGAACAAAGCATTAACATAGAGTGAATACATGAACTCCTCAAACTACGGTCATCACTGGTAAGTATACCGATTATTGTCACTTCGGGGTTAGCGGATCATAACACATAATAGGTGACTATAGACTTGCAAGATAGGATCAAGAACACTCATATATTGATGAAAACATAATAGGTTCAGATCTGAAATCATGGCACTCGGGCCCTAGTGACAAGCATTAAGCATAGCAAAGTCATAGCAACATCAATCTCAGAACACAGTGGACACTAGGGATCAAACCCTAACAAAACTAACTCGATTACATGATAGATCCCATCCAACCCATCACCGTCCAGCAAGCCTACGATGGAATTACTCACGCACGGCGGTGAGCATCATGAAATTGGTGATGGAAGATGGTTGGTGATGACGATGGCGACAGATTCCCCTCTCCGGAGCCCCGAACGGACTCCAGATCAGCCCTCCCGAGAGGTTTTAGGGCTTGGCGGTGGCTCCATATCGTAAAACGCGATGAATTCTTCTCTCTGATTTTTTCTCTCCCCGAAACACAATATATGGAGTTGGAGTTGGAGTTGGAGAGGCATCACGGGGCCCACGAGGTAGGGGGGCGCGCCCCCACCCTCGTGGACAGGTGGTGGGCCCCCTGGCCTTCATCTTTTGTAGGTATTTTTCATATTTTCTAAAAAGTTGCTTCGTGAAGTTTCAGGTCATTCCGAGAACGTTTGTTTCTGCACATAAATAACACCATGGTAATTCTGCTGAAAACAACGTTAGTCCGGGTTAGTTCCATTCAAATCATGCAAGTTAGAGTCCAAAACAAGGGCAAAAGTGTTTGGAAAAGTAGATACGACGGGGACGTATCAGTATGATCTAGTTGTGAGTTTTGCTTTATAATCCTTCTATGTAATTGAGTTTGTGAGCTATATAATAAATATTAGTGTTGAGTCAAGGGCTTGATTATTTTCCATGATCCTAAAGAAATAAAAGAAAAGAGAAAGAAATAAAAAGAAACAAAGAGATCATGTGAGTCTTGTGGAGAGTAATGAGCTCACATAGAAAAAGTATGATGAATAAAAGTTGTTGAGGGTTGACAAACATTGTTTTGTTCATCGTTGCAATTAATAATAAGTAATAAAGAAAGAGAGGTCTTCACATATAGATATACTATATTGGACATCTTTTATGATTGTGAGCACTCATTAAAATATGACATGCTAAAGAGTTGACGTTGGACAAGGAAGACAACGTAATGGGTTATGTATTCTTACATCTGAGATAAATTATATTGTCATGGATCCTCCAACATGTTGAGCTTGCCTTTCCCCCTCATGCTAGCCAAATTCATCGCACCAAGTAGAGATACTACTTGTGCTTCCAAATACCCTTAAACCAGTTTTGCCATCAGAGTCCACCATACATACCTATGGATTGAGTAAGATCTTCTATGTAAGTTGTCATCGGTGCAAGCAATAAAAATTGCTCTCTAAATATGTATGACTTATTAGTGTGGGAGAAAATAAGCTTTATACGATCGTGTGATATGGAAGAAATAAAAGCGACAGACTGCATAATAAAGGTCCATATCACAAGTGGCAAAATAAAGTGGCGTTCTTTTGCATTAAGATTTTGTGCATCCAACCATAAAGGCGCATGACAACCTCTGCTTCCCTCTGCGAAGGGCTTATCTTTTACTTTTATCTCCTACATTGCATAAGAGTCATGGTGATCTTCACCCTTCCTTTTTACATTTTATCCTTTGGCAAGCACGGTATGTTGGAAAGATCCTGGTATATATGGCTAATTGGATGTGAGTTTTCATGAACTATTACTGTTGACATTACCCTTGAGGTAAAACGTTGGGAGGAAAAACTATAAGCCCCTATCTTTCTCTGTGTCCGATTAAAACTCCATAACCATAAGTATTGCGTGAGTGTCAGCAATTGTGAAAGACTATATGATAGTTGAGTATGTGGACTTGCTGAAAAGCTCTTATATATTGACTCTCTCAAATTGCAATTGCTCCAATGACTGAGATTATAGTTTGTTAGTTTTCAATGAAGTTTACTATTCATACTTGAGATTGTGATTGAATTATTACTCTAGCATAAGAAATCATATGAGAAGAATTATATAAGTTGTTGTTCTAAGAATGATCATGATGCCCTCATGTCCGTGCTTTATTTTTATCGATACCTCTATCTCTAAACATGTGGACATATTTTTCGATTTCGGCTTTTCGCTTGAGGACAAGCGAGGTCTAAGCTTGGGGGAGTTGATACGTCCATTTTGCATCATGCTTTTATATCGATATTTATTGCATTATGGGCTGTTATTGCACATTATGTCACAATACTTATACCTATTCTCTCTTATTTTACAAGGTTTACATAAAGAGGGAGAATGCCGGCAGCTGGGATTCTGGGCTGGAAAAGGAGCAAATATTAGAGACCTATTCTGCACAGCTCCAAAAGTCCTGAAACTTCATGGAAGACGTTTTCCAAATATATAAAAAATACTCAGCGGAAGAGATTCACCAGGGGGCCACACCCTGCCCACGAGGGTGGGGGGCGCGCCCTACCCCTTGGGCGCGCCCCCTACCTCGTGGGCCCCCTGGTGGCCATCTTCTGCTATATTAAGTCTTTCGATGGGAAAAAAATAACAAGCCATCTTCTCGGATGAAACTCCGCCGCCACGAGGCGGAACCTTGGCGGAACCAATCTAGGGCTCTGGCGGAGCTGTTCTGCCGGGGAAACTTCCCTCCCGGAGGGGGAAATCATCGCCATCGTCATCACCAATGCTCCTCTCACCGGGAGAGGGCAATCTCCATCAACATCTTCATCAGCACCATCTCCTCTCAAAACCCTAGTTCATCTCTTGTATCCAATTCAAGTCCGGGATTGGTGCTAGTAGGTTGCTAGTAGTGTTAATTACTCCTTGTAGTTGATGCTAGTTGGTTTAATTGGTGGAAGATCATATGTTCAGATCCTATATGAACATTAATACCCCTCTAATTATGAACATGTTTATGCTTTGTGAGTAGTTACTTTTGTTCCCGAGGACATGGGAGAAGTCTTGCTATTAGTAGTCATGTGAATTTGGTACTCGTTCGATATTTTGATGAGATGTATGTTGTCTCTCCTCTAGTGGTGTTATGTGAACGTCGACTACATGACACTTCACCATTATTTGGGCCTAAAGGAAGGCATTGGGAAGTAATAAGTAGATGATGGGTTGCTAGAGTGATAGAAGCTTAAACCCTAGTTTATGCGTTGCTTCGTAAGGGGCTGATTTGGATCCATATGTTTCATGCTATGGTTAGGTTTACCTTAATACTTTTGTTGTAGTTGCGGATGCTTGAAATAGAGGTTAATCATAAGTGGGATGCTTGTCCAAGTAAGGGCGGTACCCAAGCACCGGTCCACCCACATACCAAATTATCAAAGTACCGAACGCGAATCATATGAGCGTGATGAAAACTAGATTGACGATATTCCCATGTGTCCTCGGGAGCGCTTTACATCATATAAGAGTTTGTCCAGGCTTGTCCTTTGCTACAAAAAGGATTGGGACACCTTGCTGCACTTTATTTACTTTTGTTACTTGTTGCTCGTTACAAACTATCCTATCACAAAACCATCTGTTACCACTTATTTCAGTACTTGCAGAGAATACCTTGCTGGAAACCGCTTATCATTTCCTTCTGCTCCTCGTTGGGTTAGACACTCTTACTTATCGAAAGGACTACGATAGATCCCCTATACTTGTGGGTCATCAAGGGACGTCATCGAGCTGAACGTGTGCTAAACTCGGAGGTGCCGTACGTTCGGTACTAGATCGGTTGGATGGTGAAGATGTTCGACTACATCAATCGCGTTAACCTAACGCTTCCGCTTTCGGTCTACGAGGGTATGTGGACACACTCTCCCCCTCTCGTTGCTATGCATCTCCTAGATAGATCTTGCGTGATCGTAGGATTTTTTTTGAAATTGCATGCTATGTTACCCAACAATTTTGAGTATGTGTTCATTGACAGAACTATTCTCCTCCATCTTGTAGCTATAGAACTTGTTGGGGACTTCATATCTCTCAACCCGGGCATTAGCTTGAAATATCAATTTCAGCTCTTGGAACATCGCATATGCTCCGTGGCGTTCAAAACATCTTTGAAGTCCTGGTTCTAAGCCGTAAAGCATGGCACACTGAACTATTGAGTAGTCATCAGATTGAGTCTGCCAGACGTTCATAACATCTGCAGTAGCTTGTGCAGCAGGTCTGTCACCTAGAGGAGCATCAAGGACATCATTCTTCTATGCAACAATGAGGATAGTCCTCAAGTTACGGACCTAGTGCGTGTAGTTGCTACCATCATCTTTCAACTTAGCTTTCTCTAGGAATGCATTAAAATTCAGGGAAACGGTAGCACATGCCATGATTTACAACATAGATATGCAAAAACTATTTAAGAGTAAGTTCATGATAAATTAAGTTCAATTAATCAAATTACTAATGAACTCCCACTTAAATAAACATCCCTCAAGTTATGTAAGTGATTCATGATCCAAATCAACTAACCCATGTCCGATCATCACATGAGATGGGGTAGTCATCAATGGTGAACATCTATATGTTAATCACATCTACTATATGACTCACGTTTGACCTTTCGGTCTCCAGTGTTCCGAGACCATATCTGTACATGCTAAGCTCGTCAAGTTTAACCCAAGTATTCTGCGTGTGTAAAACTGTCTTACACCCGTTGTATCTGAACGTAGAGTCTATCACACCCGATCATCATGAGGTTCTTTGAAACAATGAACTTTGGCAACGGTGCATATTCGGGGAGAACACTTTATCTTGAAATTTAGTGAATGGATCATCTTATAATGCAAGCAAAATAAGATGCATAAAGGATAAACATCACATGCAATCAAAATATGTGACATGATATGGCCATTAACATCTTGTGCTTTCGATCACCATCTCCGAAGCATCATCATGATCTCCATCGTCACCAGCTCGACACCTTGATCTCCATCGTTGCGTCGGGGTCATCTCGCCAACTGTTGCTTCTACAACTATTGCTAATGCATAGCCATAAAGTAAAGCAATTACATGGCGCTTGCATTTCATACAATAATTAAGAGACAACCCTAAGGCTCTTGCGGGTTGTCGATATTACAAAACATGATCATCTCATACAACAACGTATATCACATCACGTCTTGATCATATCACATCACAACATGCCATGCAAAAACAAGTTAGACATCCTCTACTTTCTTGTTGCAAGTTTTGCGTGGCTGCTACGGGCTTCTTGCAAGAACCGTTCTTAAGTACGCAAAACCACAATGGTGATTATCAATTTTGCTGTTTTAACCTTCTTCAAGGACTGGGCGTAGTCAAATTCGATTCATGTAAAGTAGGAGAAACAGACACCCGCCAGCCACCTTTATGCAAAACAAGTTGCATGCCAGTCGGTGGAATCGGTCTCATGTGGGTGGACATGTATGGTTAGTCTGGGATGCTTCATTCCACAATACCGCCGAATCAAAATAAGATGTTGGTGGTAAGCACTTTGACCATCACTGCCCACAACTCCTTTGTGTTCTACTCATGCATATCATCTACGGATAGACCTGGCTCGGATGCCACTGTTGGGGAAAGTTGCATGGAAACAAAAAAATTCTACGCACACGCAAGATCTATCCATGGAGATGCATAGCTACGAGAAGGGGAGAGCATCTTCATACCCTTGAAGATCGCTAAGCGGCAGCGTTTATCAACGTGGTTGATGTAGTCGTAGACCTTCACGATCCGTCCCGATCAAGTAACGAACGTACGGCACCTCCGTGTTCAGCACACGTTCAACTCGATGACGTCCTCGCCTTCTCGATCCAACAAGAGAGAGCGAAGTAGTAGATGAGTTCCGGCAGCACGACGACATGGTGACGGTGGTGGTGAAGAACAATCTCCGTAGGGCTTCGCCAAGCACAACGAAAACTATGATGGAGGAAAAACTAGAGGGAACGGGGTTGCGGGCACACGACTTGGTGAATCTTGATGTTTCTTGGGTGCTAGCCCTGCTCCTCCATTATATGTTGAGCCCTAGGGTCGAAACTTGGAGTAAAAGCCTCCTCAAAGTAGGTTTTGCCCGAAAGGCAAGAGTCCTTCTCGGACTCCAGGACCAGACGCCAGGGTCCCTGGCCTCCGCAAAACTGCCTTTTGCACTTACCAAAAACCTCGTGGGCTTTACCCCTTGGCCCAAATAAAGTGTTCTCGCACCAGAACATTTCGGGAAACATTTGAAATCCCTTCCGGTGAATTCCAGAACCTTTTCGGAAGCCAAGCACTATTATCCCATGTATCAATCTTTACCTCCAGACTATTCCGGAGCTCCTCGTCATGTCCATGATCTTATTACAAACTCCGAACAACATTCGATCACCAACATACATAACTCATATAATACTATATCGTCAACGAACGTTAAGCGTGCGGACCCTACAGTTTTGAGAATGATGTAGACATGACCGAGACGCCTCTCTGGTCAATAACCAATAGCAGAACCTGGATGCCCATATTGGTTCCTACATATTCTACGAAGATATTTATCAGTCGAACCTTATGACAACATACGTAATTCCCTTTGTCTATCGGTTTGTTACTTGCCCGAGATTCTATCGTCGGTATCCTCATACCTAGTTCAATCTCGTTACCGGAAAGTCTCTTTACTCATTCCATAATACACCATCTCGTAACTAACTCCTTAGTCACATTGCTTACAAGCTTCTTGTGATACGTATTACCGAGAGGGCCCAAAGATACCTCTCCGATACACGGAGTGATAAATCCTAATCTTGATCCATGCCAACTCAACAGACACCTTCGGAGATACCTGTAGAGCATCTTTATGATCACCCAGTTACGTTGTGACGTTTGATAGCACATAAGGTATTCCTCCGGTATTCGGGAGTTGCATGATCTCATAGTCGAAGGAATATGTATTTGACATTGAGAAAGCAATAGCAATAAATTAAACGGTCATATGCTAAGCTAACGAATGGGTCTTGTCCATCACATCATTCTCCTAATGATGTGATCCCGTTATCAGTGACAACACATGTCTATGATTAGGAAACCTTAACCATCTTTGATCAACGAGCTAGTATAGTAGAGGCTTTACTAGGGACACGGTATTTGTTTATGTATCCACACATATATTTAAGTTTCCGATCAATACAATTCTAGCATGAATAATAAAACTTTATCATGATAAGGAAATATAATAATAACAACTTTATTATTGCCTCTAGGGCATATTTCCATCACCCTCGTCCTACGCAGTCATGGCGGAAGAGCAGCTTGTGTCGTTTGTGTCGGCGTTGCGACAGGTGTAGGAGGACTAACTGTGACGCCCCCAATTTAATCGTACACTAATCATACACGCAAACGTGTACGATCAAGATCAGGGACTCACGGGAAGATATCACAACACAACTCTACAAATAAAATAAGTCATACAAGTATCATATTACAAGCCAGGGGCCTCGAGAGCTCGAATACAAGAGCTCGATCATAGACGAGTCAGCGGAAGCAACAATATCTGAGTATAGACATAAGTTAAACAAGTTTGCCTTAAGAAGTCTAGCACAAACTGGGATACAGATCGAAAGAGGCGCAGGCCTCCTGCCTGGGATCCTCCTAAACTACTCCTAGTCGTCATCAGCGGGCAGCACGTAGTAGGCACCTCCGGTGTAGTAGGAGTCGTCATCGACGGTGGCGTCTGGCTCCTGGGCTCCAACATCTGGTTGCGACAACCAGGTAGAAGGGATAGAGGGAAAAGAAGGAGAAAGCAACCGTGAGTACTCATCCAAAGTACTCGCAAGCAAGGAGCTACACTACATATGTATGCATTGGTATCAAATGGAATAAGGCTATCATATGTGGACTGAACTGCAGAAAGCTGGAATAAGAGGGGGATATCTAGTCCTTTCGAAGACTACGCTTCTGGCAGCCTCCGTCTTGCAGCATGCAGAAGAAATAGACTGAAGTCCTCCAAGTAGCATCGCATAGCATAATCCTAACCGATGATCCTCCCCTCGTCGCCCTGTGAGAGAGCGACCACCGGTTGTATCTGGCACTTGGAAGGGTGTGTTTTATTAAGTATCCGGTTCTAGTTGTCATAAGGTCAAGGTACAACTCCAAGTCGTCCTGTTACCGAAGATCACAGCTATTCGAATAGATTAACTTCCCTGCAGGGGTGCACCACATAACCCAACACGCTCGATCCCATTTGGCCGGACACACTTTCCTGGGTCATGCCCGGCCTCGGAAGATCAACACGTCGCAGCCCCACCTAGACCAACAGAGAGGTCAGCACGCCGGTCTAAACCTAAGCGCCCAGGGGTCTGGGCCCATCGCCCTTAGCACACCTGCACGTTGCGTGGGCGGCCGGAAGCAGACCTAGCCTAGTAGGCGTTCCAGTCCAATCCAGCGCGCGCCGCTCCGTTGCTGACGTCACGAAGGCTTCGGCTGATACCACGACGTCGAGTGCCCATAACTGTCCCCGCGTAGATGGTTAGTGCGTATAAGCCAGTGGCCAGACTCAGATCAAATACCAAGATCTCGTTAAACGTGTTAAGTATCTGCGAACGCCGACCAGGGCCAGGCCCACCTCTCTCCTAGGTGGTCTCAACCTGCCCTGTCGCTCCGCCTCAAAGTAACAGTCGGGGGCCGTCGGGAACCCAGGCCCACCTCTACCGGGATGGAGCCACCTGCCCCTTCAGCCCCCATCTCCGAACAGTATCACAGGTAAGGTAACTGTGCAAAGTATATTGTATATGCTCGTGATCACCTCCCGAAGTGATCACGGCCCAGTAGTATAGCATGGCAGACGGACAGGAGTGTAGGGCCATTGATGGAACACTAGCATCTTATACTAAGCAGTAGGATAGCAGGTAATGGTAACAACAGTAGTAGCAAGGATAGGCTATGCATCAGGATAGGAATAACGGAAAGCAGTAACATGCTACACTACTCTAATGCAAGCAGTATAGAGGAGAGTAGGCGATATCTGGTGATCAAGGGGGGGGCTTGCCTGGTTGCTCTGGCAAGAGAGAGGGGTCGTCAATACCGTAGTCATACTGGGTAGCAGCGGCGTCGGTCTCGGTGTCTAGCGAGAGAAGAGGGGGAAGAAACAATAAATATAATGCAAGCATATGCATAGTGATGCATGACATGACAAGTAACGGCGTTAGAGGTGCCCTAACGCGGTAGTAGGTGATACCGGTGAAGGGGGATGACATCCGGGAAAATATCCCCGGTGTTTCGCGTTTTCGGGCAGAGGAGCCGGAGGGGGAAAGTTGCGTGTTCGCTATGCTAGGGATATGTGACGGACGAACAGACTGCGTATCCGGATTCGTCTCGTCGTTCTGAGCAACTTTCATGTACAAAATTTTTCCATCGGAGTTACGGTTAATTTTCTATAATTTTCCAAAGTTTTATCAATATTCTAGAATTTTGTGTTTAATTTAAATCCGAATTGACCAAGTCAATGTGACTAGTCAAAAGGAGAGGTGGTGGCCCATATGACACTGATTTAATAATTTCCAAAATATTTGTCTAATCTATTTAGATGGGACCCACTTGTCATTTGCTAAAAGGGCTAGTTAGTACTAAACTAATCCTAAACTAAACATAGCCTAATTAACAAGGGCCGGCCATTAGTGGACAGAGTCCAGCCGGCCACACACGCACACCACACACACGCACGCTGTACACACAACACACGCACACACAGTGGTAGGGGTTAATTTTGTTCTCTGTTTAGAAAAGATAGCATTTTGTGATTTTTATGGGAATTAATCCATGCATCAAATTGATTTGGTCCAATGGAAACATTTGAGCTTTGACAAGTATACTACCTACAAATATTATTCTTACTCCGGTTAACAGTTATTTAACCGATGTTTAGGGGCTGTCTAGGGGGTTACTCGGTGTGAAATTAGAAAAGCTAGCTAGTACCTACAGTACCTAGCAGTACAAAGCAGCACTAGTGAGCAGCGGCAACAGGTGTGGGCGCGAGGCCGGGAGCAGCAGCCTGCGGCTGCGGGCAAGCGGGCAGGCGCGCGTGTGCACGAAGCCGGTGCGGCTGGGTTCGCGTGGGCGTCGTGCAGGCAGCAGCAGCAGCGGCCGCGCGCAGTAGCAACGCAGCAGCAGCAGCGACAGCAAGTGCAGGGGCGGCGGCGAAACAACAGGGCAACGGCAGCGGGGAGCGGAGGCAGGCGCAGGGCGTGCGCTGGGGTGTGGGACGGCCGCATGCGGCGCGTGGTGACGGCTACAAGGGCCGCGGGCCGCGTGGGGCGTGGCCAGCGCGAGCAGGCGCGGGCGGCTACGACGAGGTGAGGCACGGCAGGGACTGCACGCGCTGGTGCTACGGCCTACTACGGCGCCGATGAACACGGCCGAGGGCTCAGGCGAACTCGACGTCGACCGAAACGACGACGACGAGCGCCGTGGCGGAGACGATCTACGATCATGGCGGCTAGCTAGCCAGAGGGGTGGAACCGAAGCGTGGGGAGGAGTAGAAGGAGCAGAAGCTCACTGGGGAGGCACACGGGGGCCCGGCGGTGGCTTAGTAGCAGCAGAGCAGCCGGCGTTGACGTAGAGGCGGCAGCGGTCGAGGGAAGAAAACAAGCTCGATGCGGCCGAGGCGGTGGATCCGAGCTCCAAGTAGAGGGCGCAGACGACGTAGAGGAGCTCGGCGTAGCTCCTGGGGACGACGGCGGGGGTTCGGGGCGGTGGCTTCGGGCGTCCACGGGCTCGGCGACGTCGACGAGGAAAAGCAGACGGGGGCGCGAGGGAGGAAGGGGAACGGGGAAGCTTAGGGTTTGGGCCGC
The DNA here is from genome assembly GCF_003073215.2 of Triticum urartu. Taxonomy (NCBI): domain Eukaryota; kingdom Viridiplantae; phylum Streptophyta; class Magnoliopsida; order Poales; family Poaceae; genus Triticum; species Triticum urartu. Next base: position 364,249,882 of record NC_053027.1, on the reverse strand, counting down.
ACTGGGTGTATTAGTAGGGCGCCAGGGGGGGCGGATGGCCGCCACGCCCGGCCATCGCCGGCGGATGGGCGCCACGATCCCCCTGCCCCCTGTAGCAGAGGAAGGGGAAGGTGGGGAGGAGCTGGGCCGGCCTGGTGGCTTTGTGGCCCAACTGGTCCACGAGGCCCACTAGGGGAGGGGGTGTTGTTTTGTTTTCTTTGCTTCTTCCCTTTTTTTTATTTCTCTTTTTACAGTTTTAGTTTTATTTTATTTTGAATAGAAATTAGCTTTATAAAATATAGTAGCAACATCTAGATTGGTTTTACTAGTTATACCACTGCCACATTTAGTTTGAGGAACAAATAAAATAGTTTAGTATTTTTATAATTTAAATAGCATTTAATAATTCTTTTTAGCCGCTGTTATATTCACCAAAGGGCATTTAATTATTTTACAAAAGTGTTGGGTCACCACCATAATTAGTTATGGTATAATTGCCACACTTTGAACATTTTATTTTTCATGTTTGGCAATTTGAATTTTGGACTTTGATTTGAATTTGAAATTTGAACCGGTTTCAAACCAATGCGAGTTCAACAACAGTAGTCATGATGACGTGGCATCATTAGCTAGGAATTATTGTAGCTTAATTATCCGGGCGTCACACTAACGGTGCAGATTTTCGTCAGTACCCTCGGCAGGGTGCCTTGCGTAGCTGAAAGTCACATATCGGAGGTCACACGAGGTATTTACCCAAGTTTGGGCCTTCGAAGAGTAATACCCTACGTCCTACACTCTTGCTTGTTGTTATTCATGGCGGGGGATACCTCGTGCATGGGATTACAATGGTGTAAGGAGAGATGACTACCGAGAGTTGTTCTACCAGACAGTAGATGACAATGCGAGCCTCCTAGCCTTCCCTTATGTACACGGTGGAGGCTAAGGTTTTACATGGGGAGATGCGATCTAGGAATGGGCCCTCCGACGGCTCTTGCGTGTTATGTGGTCAACATGAAGATGCCAACCACATATTTTTCAACTATCACCTCGCTCGCTTTGCTTGGAGTGCGGTTAGGGAGGCTTTCGGTCAGAACTGGAATCCCCGCTCAGCCTTGGACCTGCGCGCTTTGCTAGTCGCTCATAGGGGTGGCTTCGGCCGTGTCTTATGGAGTTGCGTGGGAGCTTTGTTGTGGTCCATTTGGACCACTCGCAATAAGATGACTATCGAGCATAAATTTCCTTCTCACCCGGCTGACATTATTTTTAAATGCCACTTATTTCTTCAGACATGGACGCCGTTGGGGAAACGGCGTGATGCGGATCGGATGACGGAGGCTATGGAGCGGATTCGGTTGATCCAGATTGATATCCGTCACTAGCCTGCCGTAGGTTCTGACCTTTTGGTCCGGCCTAGTGCTTTATGTTGCTTCTCTCCCATTTGCAGGCTTCGGCCGGTAACATGTACCGTACCTTGGCTGCGGCCATTTTATCTCTGTTGTTATGTGTTGAATCTGTTGAATCCTGTCTTATGTGGACTTTATTAATTTAAAGCCGGACGCTTCCGGCGTCTTCGTTCTAAAAAAAAATGCGATCTAGGTGCCCGCCGCCGTCAACTTGGAGGCCAAGATGATCCAGGGACGTCTATCCCTTCCTCCGGGATCGTTCCTGTCGTTGGGTATATGGTGGGCCCATCGGCAGGCCGGCTGTCGGGCACAGTGAGTAGCCCCCGAGCGCGTCAAAGGTCACGGAAGTTAGTCTTTGAGATCTTTGGTGGGCTCTTTTCTCTGTAGAGCTCCATCTTCAAAAAATGCTTTGTTGGGGGACCGGCCTCTTGGAGTTCTTGTTGCGCGTAGCTTCAGGAGTGCCTGTGCTGCGTATGACTCTTCCGAGCGGGCCTGCAGGGAAACAGAGGCCAACCTTCGCGCGAACCGGTTGCTTTGTAGATGGAGTGGTCCGCTCCCCGATAATTGCTAAGCGCACATTAGATATTGGATTAGATTAATTGTGACGGTTAGATCTAATTAGATGAGACTAATGAGAAAAAGGCCCCCCACTTTGTATTACAAAGCAAACATTCGATACAATCAATAATAGGTGCTGGGACAGAAGCAGCACAACCACGCTCAAAAAGAAAAGAAAGAGAAAAAAAATAAAAGAAACAAATGTCGATAATGGCGAATCGACAAAGACGACGGAGCCTCGTGACCACTGCTTCCACCGAAAATCGTCCCCCCAAGCTCCGAGACTCCGAAGCGCCGATATCAATCAACACCTTCAAGAAGGGACGCGACGATGACGACGCTGCTGCCAAGGGTTTCTCTCGGTACACGGTGAGGAAAGAGGAAGGGTAGCCCCGACGCCCTCCAGGAAAGTCTGATGGCACCCTCAGGCGCCACCGCGTCGGTGTCAGCCAAGCCAACAGGGATTTCTCCCGATCCCATCCTCCACCTCAGGCACTCCGATGCTCGCCACCAAACCGACTACCACCCTGTGCACACAGACACGAAGCTTCCCACGCTGTCTCACCACGGCACCGCGATGATGGCCTACACAGCGAGGAAGGGGAGCCGGGACTAGGGCAGCAGCACCGTCAGCATACTAGAGGCCCCGACCTCCACCGTCCACGACGGTAGCCGGCCAGACGCCAAAGCGGGAGCCTGCCGGGCCCGTGACCCCACAGGTCCGGCCGGGCCTTCAGAGGCCCGGACAACTCCCGCCTCCACGCCGCAGCTGGCATGCCGTCGGCGTCGCTACCCCCCGTCCGAGCTGCTCCACCACCTCACCACACAGACGACGATGAAGCCACGCCGGGGGCCGCCCCGCTAGGACCATCGGTCAACCAGCGCCACCACGCCGTCTCGCCGCCAAGGGGCCGCGCCACCACCAAGCGAGCCGCCGGCCACCGCACCGGGACGCCGAGCCGTCATCAGGCCGAGGGGCACCACCGCCGCCCCCATGCCCCGGGCAGGGAGCCGCGCGCGCCGGGACAGGCAGGCCCCGCCGCCGCCAACACCACCCGGCCAGCGCCGGGGGCGCCTGTCGACGACGGCAGGGAGGCAAGGAGCGACGAGGGCGGCCGAAGGGGAGGCAGGGCTCGCGCCGCCCCGGCCACCTCCTGGGGAGTCGGCGCGGAGCGGATCCGGGGAAAGTGGGGGGGGGGAGGGGACGGGGGCGGGGGCGGCCGGCGGCGGCGGGGCCTAGGTATAAATGTTTGCTCTTTTATAAATAGTATAGATATAGCATCAATTCATATATGTAAGTCATAAGTTACTTTTACATTATTTTTTGTGTTGATTGTATATGTGTTCGGCGATTGCAACATAAATATGTAACGCACCCTTTATTTCTTTTGTCATAGAAACGACATTCTTTTGAATGCAGTTCAATTTTTTTCTATTTCATATTATCTGTATTTTCTACTACTTTAGTTTATTTACTTGTGTTAGTTTTAGATATTTTTGTCGTAAGGTTCCCGCAACAATGCACCGGATACCATCACAGGTACTTCCTTCATTCCTAAATGTAATTTTTTTAAAGATTTCAATAAAGATGCTATATTTTAGAGTACAGATTCACTCATTTTGTTTTATATATAGTCTATATTAAAATCTTCAGAAATAGTTATATTTAGGAACGAAGGAAGTATATATTAGAAAAAAGAAAAGAAAATAGGGTCATCAAGCTGTTGCTTCCCTCGTCCGCCACCCACCTGCTTTGTTTACCACATCACACGTATCACCAGGATCCATCGATGCAATTCGGGAAAAAAAGGAAAACGTGGGAACTGGAATATCCCCACTTCTCCGCGGAACCCCCCACCATTTCTCCTCTCTGCTCTCAAGCTCGCTCGCACCAATGGCCGGCTCCCGGCTCGTCCATCTCTTCCTTCTCATCCTCTTCTTCCCCTCCCTCCGCGCCGCCCCCAACACCACCGCCGTGGTGTCCAGGATCGCATTTGGCTCCTGCGCCAACCAGAGCGCGCCCCAGGTGCTCGACGGAACGCCCGCTGCACCGCCTGGCCTCAACTTTCTTGCCCTTGCTTGAGTGGATGGATGTGACGGGGGTCTGTTTGCTGTTGTTTCCTTGCAGCCCGTGTGGGAGGCCATCGTGGGGTTCGACCCGCAGGTCTTCATCTGGCTCGGGGACAACGTCTACGGGGACAACAAGCGCCCGTTCCGGGTGTTCGGGAGGGAGCGCACGGTGGGGCCCTGGAGGAACGTGCCGCGCTTCTACCCGGCGACCGAGGAGGAGCTGCGCCGGAAGTACGAGCTGGCCAAGGCTAACCCGGGGTACGCCAAGCTGAGGGAGAGGGCTAGGGTGAGCTCCCCGTCGTTTGCTCTCTTGAAATTGCTAGCTGTGGTCAATTGCCATTGCCTGTGTATTCGGTAGTCGGTCGTTAGATTTTGTTTCTCTAGGGTCGACCAGGACCAGTTCCGTTTCCTGATGGCACCAACTGTTGTTGCTAGTGACTTCACTGTCTTGTGAGATTTTGCTTCTTTATTAGTACAGGGTTAAATAGTCCATTGTTTTGTCTGGTCTCTGTGTCTGCAAGTCCAAAACATGGTTTGTTGGAGCTGGGTGGGGGAGGTGTCTTGTGGTTTTGGGGTTGTGTTTGTCTTCATTACAAAATTCAATATCATGCAATGCAGTATGTTGATGACACTGATTATTCCACAGCAGTGAGGGAGTCAATTTCATGCTATCTAGAATGTTAATCTACTACAACTGAGCAGTGAGGAGTAGGCTGCCACAAAATTTTATTTGTTCATTTTATTGCTCAGTGCTATGTTTGCGAATCGGGACAGTTTTACATGAAGATTCCTGCAACTTTGTTACTGTTTCTTATTTCAAAATTTCCACTTTTACTAGTTAATTAAGAACTTGGCATCACTATTGTTCACTATAATGTGCAGGTCATTGGAACATGGGATGACCATGATTATGGAGTGAATGATGCAGGAAAGGAATATAGTGGAAAAGTGTTATCCCAAAGGCTTCTATTAGATTTCCTGGATGAAGACGAAGACAGCCCACGGTATATACGCATGACCGCTGGAATTAATTATGAGTTCTTGATCTTCTTTTGTCGGTCACTGCCTTGTAAATGATGGTGCTCCAGAATTCCTTTGTTTTTGCTTTATGATGTTTCTTGCAAATCTGTTTTTCCGCAGAATATTCGAATCTTCTATGAATATTTCAGGATCTTCACACCTAAAGTTGCAGGCCATCAGAAACCTCACAGTACTTTCTCTCTTGTTTATTTAGGAGGAAACAAGCAGGTGTTTATGCCTCATACATGTTTGGCCCCGAAGGAAAACGTGTAAAGGTAGAGTCTATAATACCATGTGCAACTTTTGCTGTAAAACTTGAAGTATTATATTTGCCAAACTCTTGTTCAAATAGGATGTCTCCACAGGCATGCATAAACATGTTTGCGATTCTTCCAGTGTGCACCATGTTCCCCCTTTATCCTTATATAACTTGCAACCAAGTACCATTTCATAGGTTTCTAGAATATAAATATTTGAGCTCTTCTAGTTATCCCTTCAGCATCTTTTGCTTCATTATTTATATTCCTTACATGGAAACCCCCATCACAAGTTAGGTTTGTAACAACCTGGTACCTTGTGAATGCTGATTTGTGCTTGTCTTTTCAGTTGATGTTGCTTTTGCATATATAGTTTGTATGCTACTCCATATTTGTCAAGTCCAGCATGGTTAAACACAATACACTCATTGTTTATAACCAGTATAAAATAGCACCCTGGCAGATATAATGAGCACCGTCATAAGTTTTGAGTTGTTGATGTTAGAGTTATATTAGTGATGACTTTTGGTCTTTGCATTCTAGCCTTTTGGCATCCTCATGTACTTGTATATATGTTGCCTTTGGCCTCCTAATAATAATATTAAGTTGCTTTCGTAACATGGTATTAGAGCTCTAGGTATTTTTTTCGCACGTCGCAACTCGTGCTACTCCCGATCCAATCTCCTGCACAGCCGCCGTTGCTCTCTTTCCTGCCGGCCGTGATTTTGCTTTTGCTACACGTGCTTGACGTCCAATTAGCTGATCCATCGCTGTGTTGGATCCTATCGGAGTGTGTCCCGATCGATTGAGCCGCTGGCCGCTTGTATTCCTCCAAGGTCGCCGCCGGCCGTCTGTCTTCCTCCGCGGCTGCCGGCCGCCGGCCTCGTCTGTGCCCCTGCTGCCTTCCGCGGCGCCGTCGGCCGCCGGCCTCGTCCGCGCCGCTGCTGCCTTTCGCGGCGCCGTCGGCCATCGGCCTCGTCCGCGCCGCTGCTGCCTTCCGCTACTGTCCGCGGGCGCTCGAGTGGTCGTGCATCCGTTCATAGCTGCTGCTGTTTCGTGTCTAGGCATCCATCCGCTCCAGATCGAGAGCTCTCCAGATCAAGCAGAGGCAGCAACTATGGGAGGTCAACTGCTCCGCCTCGGCTGTTCGTCTGCTGGATTGAATCGAGTCGCCGCAGTTGGTCTGTTTCGTTTTTGGCCTGGGGTGCTGCCTTTGGGACTCGGCTGTTGGCCTGAGGCCTGATTCTTTGGCTGTTGCCTGATCTTTTCACTATTGTCAAAAAAAATGGAAGAAAAAGAAACTGGCATGATGTTTCGGTCGGGCCTGCGTCTTCGTCGCCATCCACACACTTTCGAAGGCGTTCCCTATATTGATCCAGTCTCGCACATGCGCCATTGCTCGGTGCTTGGTGCATGTCCGTCTGCGATGTTGTCCCCTTCAGAGTCTTCAACAGGCTGTGCTGGTCGCTATACGTCGACTCCTCTTGCAGCTTCCGTGCACGGCAGTGGCCGCTCTACGTCGACTCTTCCCACGACTTCCGCACCTGGTGATTGTCGCTCTACGTCGACTCCTCTCGTGGCTTCCGTGTTTGGCGGTGACCGCTCTACGTCGACACCCTTAGTGGCTTTCTCATGCGGCTCTACGTTGACTCGCTACTCCCGGTCGACTCTGCACGCAGCTTCCACAGGTGGAGGCGACTGCTCATCATCGGCAGGTGTTTCTACCTCGACCTCTTCGGCCGTGTCCCTGTCTGTGCATGAGATTGCACAGCTGAAATGCATGCTTGATGCTTGGGATTCTTCACCGATGGTTTCTACAGGTTCTATGGCTAACTCTTCTGGCACTGAGAAACCACCTTCCACTCATTCAGGTACATCCCCATGGATTCTTGATACTGGAGCGTCTTTTCATATGACTTATGATTCTTCCACTTTGACCTCTATTCAACCTGTGGAGTCTCATGTTCGTGTTCTTACAGCTGATGGCACTCCCCTCCCTGTAGCTAGTCGAGGCACTCTTAGCACTTCTTCATTTCATGTTCCCTCTGTCGCTCATGTTCCTCGACTTACCATGCAACTCATATCTGGTGGTCAGATTGTTGACTCTAGTTGTAGGGTTATTCTCGACTTCGATTCATGTTCTATTCAGGATCGTCGCACGGGCGCTCTGCTTGGTGCTGGCCCTTGACGCTCTGATGGTCTCTGGGAGCTTGACTGGCTTCGTCTTCCCTCCGTTGCCACCGCCGCCAGTCTCACACCCCCTATAGCTGCATCTACCAGCTCTTTTCAGTAGTGGCATCATCGTCTTGGCCATTTATGTGGTTCTCGTCTCTCATCTTTGGTTCATCGCGGTGTTCTGGGGTCTGTCTCTCGTAACGCTTTGTTGGATTGTCTGGGTTGTCGGCTTGGTAAGCAGATTCAGTTACCCTACCCTCACAGTGAGTCGGTGTCTGAGCGTCCTTTTGATCTCATTCACTCTGATGTTTGGGGTCTGGCTCCCTTCGCTTCGAAAGGGGGTCATCGCTACTATATTATCTTCATAGATGATTTTTCTCGGTACACTTGGATCTATTTCATGTCTTCTCGTAGTGAGGTCTTACCTATATACAACCTTTTTGCCGCCATGGTTCATAACCAGTTTTCCACTCCTATTCGTGGTTTTCGCGCAGATTCAGCTGGTGAGTATATCTCCCATGCACTGCGAGGATTTCTTGCTGAGCAGGGTACTCTTACTTAGTTCTCTTGCCCTGGTGCTCATGCTCAGAATGGTGTGGCTGAGCGCAAGCATCGTCACCTTCTTGAGACGGCGCGTGCAATGATGATTGCTACCTCTCTTCCGCCTCACTTTTGGGCTGAGGCTGTTACCACTTCCACCTATCTCATCAACATTCAACCTTCTGCTGCTCTACAGGGTGGTATTCCTCTCGAGCATCTTTTTGGTCGTTCTCCCGATTATTCGGCACTCCATTCGTTTGGTTGCGTTTGCTATGTTTTGCTTGCCCCTCGTGAGCGCACCAAATTGACCGCTTAGTCTGTTGAGTGTGTTTTTCTTGGATACAGTGATGAGCATAAGGGCTATCAGTGTTGGGATCCTGTCGGTCGCCGGATGCGTATTTCCCGGGATGTGACTTTTGATGAATCTCGTCCCTTCTACCCACGTCCATCCTGCTCGGCTTTTTTCTACGGAGGACATCTCTTTTCTTACATGTCCAGATACACCACCCTTTGTGCCCAGTATTCCTACTCCTCATCTTGCTGTTGCAGATCCGACCCCGTCCTCTCCTACGTTTTCTTCTCCTCCCTCATCGCATGACTCTCCACCTCCATCGTCGGTACCTTCCCCTTCTCCACCTTCATCACCGATACCTTCCCCTTCTCCACCTTCATTCGCCGATACATTCCCCTTCTCCACCTTCATCACCGATACATTCCCCGTCTCCACCTTCAGTGATTCGACCTCTTCCCTCATTTCCTTTCCATTATACTCGCCGTTCACATGTTGTGGATAAGTCTACAGATGTGCCCTCTACTTCTGATGTGTCGTCTTCCTCCTCTCACCCGACTTATGGTCTTCGTTCTCGGCCTTGTCCGCCCCCTGACCGTTATTCTCCTTCTCACTATGGTCTTTCCATCGTTCTTGAGCCGACTTCTTATCGAGATGCTATTGTTCATCCTGAATGGCAGTTTGCGATGGCAGAGGAGATTGCTGCCCTTGAGCGCAATGGCACGTGGGACCTGGTTTCTCTTCCTTCCCGTGTTCGTCCCATCACTTGTAAGTGGGTCTATAAGATTAAGACTCGCTCTGATGGTTCTCTTGAGCGTTATAAAGCTCGTCTTGTGGCTCGTGGCTTTCAGCAGGAGCATGGTTGTGATTACGATGAGACTTTTGCTCCTGTGGCCCATATGACTATTGTCCGCACACTTCTTGCCGTGGCCTCTGTTCGCCACTAGTCTGTGTCTCAGCTTGATGTTAAGAATGCTTTTCTTAATGGTGAGTTGCGTGAGGAAGTTTATATGCAGCCACCACCCGGGTATTCAGTTCCTGATGGCATGGTTTGCCGTCTTCGTCGATCTCTATATGGCCTTAATCAAGCCCCCCGTGCTTGGTTTGAGCGTTTTGCCTCTGTGGTCACTGCAGCTGGTTTTTCGCCCAGCGCTGTTTGTCCACCTTTCTGCTCGTGGTCGCACTCTTCTTCTATATGTTGATGACATGATCATCACCGGCGATGATTCTGAGTACATTGCCTTTGTTAAGGCCCGTCTCAGTGAGCAGTTTCTTATGTCTGAACTTGGTCCTTATGTTACTTTCTTGGGATTGAGGTTTCCTCCACCTCTGATGGCTTTTCTATTTCCCAAGAAAAGTATATTCAGGATCTTCTTGCTCGTGCGGCTCTTAGTGATGAGCGCACTGCTGAGACTCCTATGGAGCTCAATGTTAACCTTCGCGCTTCTGATGGCGAGCTCTTGTCTGATCCGACGCGTTACCGTCATCTTGTTGGGAGTCTTGTCTATCTTGCTGTCACTCGTCCGGATATCTCATATCCTGTCCATATTTTGAGCCAGTTTGTTTCGCTCCCACTTCAGTTCACTATAGTCACCTTCTTCGTGTTCTACGATATCTTCGTGGCACGATCTCTCATCGTCTCCTTTCCCCCCGTTCTAGCTCATTACAGCTCCAAGCCTATTCAGATGCTACGTGGGCTAGTGATCCTTCGGATCGCCGTTCACTTTCTGCTTACTGTGTTTTTCTTGGTGGTTCTCTCATTGATTGGAAGACGAAGAAACAGACTGTAGTTTCCCGTTCGAGTGCTGAGGCCGAGTTGAGAGCTATGGCTCTTCTGACGGCAGAGGTGACTTGGTTACGATGGCTACTGGAGGATTTTGGTGTTTCTGTTACTACACCTACCACTCTCTTGTCCGACAGTACAGGTGCTATCAACATTGCACGGGACCCCATGAAGCATGAGCTTACCAAGCATATTGGTGTTGATGCTTCCTACGTGTTACAGCTAGCGGACTTCTTCACGAAGGCACAGACTAGAGCACACGATAGATTTCACCTCTCCAAACTCAGTGTTGTGGATCCACCATGAGTTGGAGGGGGGGGGGGTGTTAGAGTTATATTAGTGATGACTTTTGGTCTTTTGCATTCTAGTCTTTTGGCATCCTCATGTACTTGTATATATGTTGCCTTTGGCCTCCTAATAATATTAAGTTGCTTTCGTAACAGTTGACAACTTCTACATGCTCTAAAAGGGTTATTTATCAGTCAAAATCACAAAAGTGAACCAGTGTGTTTGCAAATTTCATTGAAGATTCCCCTTCACTATTAATTTTACGTGCACTACAGATATTCATACATTATTACAGGTAATAATGTTGGACACCAGATATCACAGAGACCCACTCTTAAGTGATGGAACTATACTTGGAGATCCTCAGTGGCAGTGGCTGGAGAGGGAGCTACGTGGTCCTCAGTCAGAGATGACCATCATTGGATCTTCAATTCAGGTAAATATATTCTCTCACTAGTCCTAAAATAGACACAGGGTAAACTCTGGTGGAAATGGATATAGGATACTGCAAAGTATGTGTTAGAAGGGATAGAGAGGGATTGGTGAAATCATTGATATATTGCTTGAGCCTCGTGGGCATATATATATGAGTACATGATCATCTTGGAGTAGCAAGGTAGAATAAATCTTACACTATCTTACGTTCCCTAAATAAACATTATACTCAACAACCCCCCCCCCCCCCCCCCCCCCCCCCCGGGGGCAGTCACAACGGTGGCGACGCAGACGGTAAGATTGGAGAAGAATCCGAAGGTAAGCCGACAAACATCCCCCCACAGTCGTAACGGTTGTGGCTGGAGTGGAAACCGACGAGGTTGCTCAAGCAAGGTGGTAGCCCTTTCTGCCGATGTCGATGTAGCCGAGAGCGTAGAGTGGTCTAGCCATGGTTGAGGTAGCCGTGCGAGGGACGCCGTGGTCGATGTCGAGTCGGGGTGACCGGTGTCGAGGTAGTTGTCGTGGACCGGAAAGAAGAGCAGCGGCGGCGGCGGCTAGGTTAGGAGTGCGGCGACGGTGCTTGAAGTAGGCGAGGAAGAGCCTGAAAGCATGACAAAGACCGGTACGAACGGTGGTGTTCCCGCGCCTAGGGAGGCAGCGCGACACATACCACGTAGAAGTCGACGCACGGGGATGGCGGAGTAGACCGCATGCCACGGCACTACGTCATGATGAGGCGACGCAGCGGCAGCGCGATGGTCGATGCAGCCACGGAGACGACCTGAAGCGGACGGCCTCGGGGCGGTGGTGGACCGCGGCCGGCGACACTACGGCCCAAAGGGCGACGCAGCGGCAGCACGCGGGTCGGTGCAGCCGCGAGAAGAACCACAAGATGAGGACGCTACTGTCCGATGAGACGACGCAGCGGCAATCCGGTGCTCAATCGGTGGAGAGGCGCGCATACGCGACGAAGATATTCACACAAGATCCTGCAAAGGACGAGGCACCCGGCCAGACGTGGCATGTCATGCAACGGGCTGGACACATATGCAGAAACACCAGCGTGAGACGCATGATGTACCATCAGCCAAGGCATGCATGCACACACACACACACGTGTTATCCAGGCCATGTGATGTGAATCAACTTGGCCTGCTTACCCTGCGCGGGCGGCCGCCAACATAGGCGCGCGAGCAACAACCCATGTCCGCGCGGGGCGCGTGAGTAGCCGCGGGGATCGAGGCCACCGGCACCCGGCCAGAGCCAAACCGCACGAGCGGCCACCACACCAGCGCACGGACGCATAGCTGCTTAGGCGCGATGCAGCAACCAAACCAGATGGATACAGACCAAGGCGATCTGAACGGACCACGGCGATGACCCGGCAAGCACGATGTGTAGATGGATACATGGGTGACGGTACGTCCTCCGGGGTGTCGTGTGCGTGCCAGATCGCACAGCTGGAGAGGTTGGTGTTGTCGATGTCGAAGTGAGGCGCGTGAGGGTCGACGGGCGGCGGTGGGCGACGCAAACCGATCTATAGATCGGAAAACCAAAAAAGAACACCGATCAAACGACCGGCGAGAGAAAAAACCCGGATCAATTGATCAGGAAAAAGACTCTCTAGGGCAGCCGATCAACGCGATCGGCGGACGAACCCTAGGTATGGGCGGCTTGGCCCCCGGTGACGATCATGGAGGTAGACCGCCCCGGGGGCGGCGCGGTGTGGAAGCGGCGACGGCTAGCGCTGTGGATCGAGGTTAGGCTGATACCATGTTAGAAGGGATAGAGAGTGATTGGTGAAATTGTTGATATATTGCTTGAGCCTCGTGGGCATATATACATGCAGGGGCGGGCCCAGTACAATTCATGGGTATTCTTTTTTTTTTGCGGGTGAATTCATGGGTATTCACTTCAATACCCATTATTTTGGCCAAAATATTATGTATATATAGTGTGTACCATGTACTGTATGAAATAAAAACGAGATATAGACAGAATAGCAGATTGTATCGCTTCCAGCCGAAGGATTAGCCAGCCCACCTCGTGCTTCTCTCCCTTTCACGCTCCAACATGGCCTAGTGGCCCAAATCTCTTTTCATCTAGTAGGTCAGTCCCAGCCCAATTCAAAATTATATAGTGGTCGTGGGCGCAATCAGACGCAGCCCTGATCGATCATCGATCGGATGAACCGCTCCGCCCACACTCCCAGTTCTCATCGCTAGAAAAAGCACCACGGTCCACAGCCGCACGGCGGCAGGAGCATCGGCGCGTAGTGGCAGGCTGACACGCGACCGCGACGCACATGCATCCAGGGTGTGAGATTGAGTCGAGGCATCAATCTCGTTCGTCAGTTGACACATCAATCTTTTCAGATACATTTTCTATTCTTTTTCTCAGATGTGCATTATGGCCTTTTAGATTAATTCTTAGATCCCCTAAAAAAAGGTTATTCTTGGATGGTTGCCCAGATTCATTTTTATGGAGGCGCTACAGAGTCGTTTGTTGGGCAAATATTTTTTTGTTTTGGATGTTTTGAAGAAGTTGGCATTAGTAGTACTGGATGTGAATTTATTTTGATGTACCGGCACTAGTACTAGTACCGATTGTACTCTCCATTGTTGTTAGATGTTACCACTTCATATGTTTAGTAATTAGTACTTTCATACATTCAACAATTCCAAGTTTTGATCCTAGATCAATAAGATGAATCTATGATGCTATTCCAATTTCCATGTTTTATCTTTTATATATTATACAATTTGTATAAAATGATGCTATCATCATTTATACATGCCAAAAACAAGTTGTCAAAAAACTGTAAGCTCTTAAGATTTTGAATACACACTCTTAAAATCCTGGGCCCGCCCCTGTATACATGAGTACATGATCATCTTGGAGTACAAGGCAAGGTAGAATAAATCTTACGCTATCCTATGTTCCCTAAATAAACATTATACTCAACAGTATGGATCTGGCCTAGGATCATGACTGGTCATGTTGTAAACTTAAACTTATCATAAAAGCATTGGAGCATGCAGGAACTTAGTGTGGTACAAGGAATTTGCAAAGTTTGGATATACACCTTCAGTTCATCATCACAATTTTGTGGCAGATGATAGTATTGAACCAAAGATTCTCTTATAATTTCATACATAGATAAAAAGATTCAGCAACATGAGTGGCATCTATGATTGATTTTAGTGAGAGAATTTGAATAATACGATCTTCCATGTGTTTAACAGCTGCTGAATGACTGCAGAAGAAGATTTTTTGCCTTTCTTTTGGCACTTCCATTATTATTTTATTATTATCTGTATTTGGTTTTTCATTGGAGTAGCATAGAGTAACAGAACATTTTCCAATGTGTTAATGCAGGTGGTGTCCAATCTTTCTGCCACCACTCGACCTTTGTTCTATGTGGAGTCTTGGGCACGCTTTCCGAGGGAAAGAGAACAGCTGTTTAGACTGATCGATAGCAGTAAGGTTGCTTACTATTACTTTACTATAAAAGGCAGTCCTTCGGCATATTCATTATGAAGTAGCTGCCATATTTTTGAGTTTTACTTTGTTTATGACCCATGTAAAGTATTCTCATATTAGAAAAAAATGTTTCCCAGTTTGATAACAGGTGTCCTTGTAACATGTTGTAAAGCTTTAGATTTACTCATTCTAGGAGTGTTGGATATTTAACAAGATTCCACAGATGTCATCTAAAATGAATATTTGCCTTACCTGTTTATTGTTTTCATGGAACATGTGCTGACTGCTGACTATATGCAGAGAAATGGGGTCTTATTTATTAGTGGTGATGTTCATTTTGGAGAAATCGCTCGTTTTGACTGCGGTGTTCAATATCCATTGTATGATATTACCTCGAGTGGTCTTACTCAGTCTGTCGAGAATTCTGTACCAGCAATATTTCAATCTGTTATGAGACTTCTGGCTTGGCTGACACCAACCCCCATGCGAGTCTTCAGCCCTAACTGCCGTCACAAATCATGCTCATATGGTAAGCTTTCATTTCCTTAGAATGTCATGACAGCATATACCCCCCTAAGTAACAATTGCCGTAGAACGTGTTTGAAGTGTTGGCTTACCGAATTGCCTTGCTTCTATCATATTACAATATGAAGGTTCTTTTCGGTTGCTGGTGTAGTTGTAATCTGTTCCCCCTTCTGCATATTTAGTACTTGTAGCTTCACAAGTTTTTTTCTTCTAAATGCTGCAGTTTAATGCTATTACCATGAAATTGTGAACATAGCATTACGAATTTTCAGCCCGTATTTGATTTATTTTCTGCTGTGGTTTGAGTTGTTCTTGTAGTCCTTCACCGGTTGGTCCTTTTGTTGTTGTATGTATCAGGTCAGCCAAATTTTGGAGCAATCGAAATAGATTGGAATGCAGTAACTCCATGGGTTAAAATTGAACTAAGAGATTTACAGGGCAATTCCGTTGATGGTGTGGAGTTCCCTATATCTGAGCTGAAGCCATCAAATGCACATGCAAACAAAAAAGAAGGGCATTCTTTTGAAGCACATTGTAGTCTCGAAACAGAGCTTCCATGGCTGGTACGGTACCGCCTTGCGATGCTGTTCTTTGGCACCATTGCCGGTATGCTACTAACATCGATCTCAACATTTCAAACCACGAATTCTTGCTTTCATCACATTGCAGCACTTGTCTAGTTGTATGTCTTGATGGATTCCATATGCTACCTGCAGTTTTTGTCGTTGCTTTGGTGCTTGTCGGAATCGCTTGCTGTTCAGCTACTAAAATGTTTACTAGGAAGTGCAAGATGGCATAGCTACACATGACAGTGGACAAGAGCAGAGACTTTTCGATCTGACTAGTGTTGGACACTGACCAGGTGAGCAGGGATGTTGATTGGCCAAGGATCAACATGACACTTACTTGATTGTGAATATAGCACGCTGTGAGCACATACTGGAAAGTGTAACGAAGCTGTGACGAGTCTTCATATAGGTGGAGAAATGATGCCATGGAAATCCGTTTGGTTGGCAATGAATGAACAAATATACGGGTTTATTTGTTTGTTTTCTATGCATTTTTGTTAGGACCTCTTAACCAGCGAACGTCAGCTGGGAAGGATGACAATTGCAAACGATTTGCGTGGCAGTTTATGTTGGCAGAGGATGACAAGTTTAGTTGGCAAGTATGACAAATCTGCCCCAATTCATTTTTTGCCAGGATTTGCCGTGCTTACAAACAAAAACTGTCATCCTCGCGACAATATAAATTGTCATAAAAAACATATGATTTGTCATTCTCTCCAGCGAACATCAGCCGAGTAGATTTGATGGATAGGCTGTTGCCGTCTTCCACATTCTCATGGAAAGAAGTTGTGTGTCCTAAGCCTTTTTTGCCTGTGCAATGTATCTTGTGTTGGTCTGTTTGCAAGTTCCGTGGTGTCTCCGCTATGTTGTCAGTTGGTTTTTGTACGTTGCGAAGACAAAGAGACATTGCACATTCATGATATGATGTGATTCCTCTAGCTAGAGTCGTGGCGGTGAAGATTTCAGGTCATCTCGAAATTGCGTGTCCAAGTTTCATCTCAGAGTTGCCCACTTGCCCATCCTTGTTTTGCTCCCGACAAGTCCCAGCTGGAAGTCACTAGGCGGTCCCACTCCCCGCCATCCCGTGCATAAAACTGCCACGACATCAGGCAGCACAGCAGCAAGGAGAGGATGGCGGGGATCCCGGTGATCGACCTGCAGCTCGCCGACGCGGCGCCGGAGGAGGCCGCGCGGCTGCGGGACGCGGCCCAGCGCCTGGGCTGCTTCCGGGTGACAGGTCACGGCGTGCCGCGCGCGCTCCAGGACGACATGAAGGCCGCCTGTGAGAGGGAGAATGAATGGGCAATCGCACCTTAGGTGCTGCCGATGGCGTAGCTCTCATTATATACGAGTGTACAGGTTACAACAGGGGCGCGGAGCGCCGTGGGTGGCGACGTGCATGAGATCGTGGGATCATGCAGTCGTGCATGTAGAGGAGAGGAGGGAGAGAGGAGTTTGACTGGCTAACACCCCGCCGCAGTTTGAGCGTCCGGCAGACGGATGCACAAGCTGGACCTGAACTCCTCGAAGGCCGGCGTGGGGAGCCCCTTGGTGAGCACGTCGGCGAACTGCTGTGTGGTTGGGACGTGAAGAACACGGAGTTCGCCAAGAGCAACCTTTTCGCGGAAGAAGTGTATGTCCAACTCGATGTGCTTCGTCCGACGATGATGGACCGATTGGCGGCCATGTAGACGGAGGAAATTTGTCACAGAAGACCACGCTGGCTTTGGGCAGCGGAACGACGAGCTCGACGAGGAGTTGACATAGCCAGCAACACTCGGCGACGGCGTTGGCGACGGCTCGGTACTCTGCTTCGGCACTGGAGCGGGACACCGTGGCTTGCCGCTTGGAGGACCAGGACACTAGCGAGTCACCCAAGAACACGACGTAGCCGGAGGTGGAGCGACGGGTGTCGGGGCAGCCGGCCCAGTCCGTGTCCGAGTACGCGGTCATGGCGAGTGAGGCACCGCGACGGAGATGGAGCCCATGGCTTGCGGTGCCGCGAAGATAACGCAAGATACGCTTGGCGAGAGTCATGTGAGGCACCAGTGGGTCGTGCATGGCCAGGCAACATTGCTGGACAGCGTAGGCGATGTCGGGGCGCGTCATCGTCATGTACTGGAGAGCACCGACGAGGCTGCGGTACTCGGAGGCATCAGCGACTGGGGAGCCCGCGGTGACCGATAGCTTGGAGCGTGTGTCGACGGGCGTCGAAGCCGGCTTGCACTCGCGCATGTTGGCGCGGTCGAGCAGCTCGTCGGCGTACTTGCGTTGAGAAAGGAAGAAGCCGTCCGTCGTGCGGGTGACCGCGATCCCCAAGAAGTAATGGAGGGGACTGAGATCCTTCATCGAGAACTCGGTGGAGAGGAGTCGTTGGAGGTGTTGGAGCAGCGATGACGACGATGCAGCAAGGACGATGTCGTCCACGTACAGTAGCAGATAGGCGGCGCCAACGTCGTTGTGGAGGATGAATAGCGACGGGTCAGCACGCGAGCTGACGAAGCCGATCGAGCGGGCGTAAGCGGCGAACCGGGCGAACCAGGCACGCGGAGCCTGTTTGAGGCAGTAGAGAGATTTGTCGAGAAGGCACACATGATCAGGGTGCGCCTCGTCGACAAACCCAGCAGGTTGCTGGCAGTACACTTGCTCGGAGAGGCGGCCGTGTAAGAAGGCGTTGTTGACGTCCAACTGGTGAACGGGCCAGTCACGCATGGCAGCGATGGTGAGGACGACCCAGATTGTGGCCGCCTTGACAACGGGTGAGAAGGTTTCGTCGAAGTCGACGCCAGGGCGTTGAGAGAAGCCGTGGACGACCCATCTCGCCTTGTACCGCTCGAGGGTGCCGTCGGCCTTGAGCTTGTGGCGAAACACCCATTTGCCGGTCACAATATTGGCGTGGCGAGGATGAGGAACGAGGCGCCAGGTCTTTATAACACCCTCGATGCGATTATAGCTCCCACGTGTCGAGGCACGACTTAGAGACATAATCGCATTGAAGGCATATGTCGCAAGTCAGGCAATCATTACAACATCCCATGTAATATATATATGATAAAAGGGGAGATAACATAGTTGGCTTACACTCGCCACGTCAATCAAGTACATAAATAACATTACATCATCCAAACACTCATGGCCCGACTACGGCGCCAAAATAAAAGATAATCCAACACGCGACACGGTCCCGATCACCCCCAACTGGGCACCACTACTGATCATCAGGGAAAGAAACATAGTATCGTTGAGAGTCCTCGTCGAACTCCCACTTGAGCTCAAGCGCGTTACCTGGAGCGGAATCATCAGGCCCCGCATCTGGTGTAATAGTAATCTGTGAGCCACAGGGACTCAGCAATCTCGCACCCTCGCGATCAAGACTATTTAAGCTTATAGGTAAGGCAAGGTAAAAAATGTGGAGCTGCAGTAAGCGACTAGCATATATGGTGGCTATCCTGTTCGCAAAAGAGAGCGAGAAGAGGAGGCAAGGCGCAATCGAGAAACTAGAGGACAACCTGCGCAAGCATTACTCCGACAACGTGTTCACTTCCCGGACTCCGCCGAGAAGAGACCATCACGGTAACTCACACTGTTGATTCGTTTTAATCAAGTTAAGGTTCAAGTTATCTACAACTGGACATTAACAAATTCCCATCAATCCATAACCGCGGGCACGGCTTTCGAAAGTTCAAATCCCTGCAGGGGAGTCCCAACTTAGCCCATGACAAGCTCTCACGGTCAACGAAGGAATAGACCTCCTCCCGAGACGTCAGACTCGGTACCTCGGTTCTTCAAGACACTTCGACAGGTTAAAACAAGACCAGCAACACCGCCCGAATGTGCCGACAAATCCCGATAGGAGCTGCACATATCTCATTCTCAGGGCACACTCAGATGAGACATCCTACGAGTAAAACCAACCCTCAAGTTGCCCCGAGGTGGCCCCGCAGTCTACTCGGTCGGACCAACACTCAGAGGAGCACTGGCCCGGGGGGGGGGGGGGGTTAAATAAGATGACCCTCGGGCTCCGGAAACCCAAGGGAAAAAGAGGCTAGGTGGCAAATGGTAAAACCAAGGTTGGGCATTGCTGGAAAAGCTTTAATCAAGACGAACTATCAAGGGGTTCCCATTATAACCCAACCGCGTAAGGAACGCAAAATCCGGGAACATAACACCGATATGACGGAAACTAGGGCGGCAAGAGTGGAACAAAACACTAGGCGAGAGGCCGAGACTTCCACCCTTTACCAAGTATATAGATGCATTAAGATAACATGGCCCAACAAGTAAATAATGTTCCAACAAGGAACGGTCTCCAATCTTCACCTGCAACTAGCAACGCTATAAGAGGGGCTGAGCAAAGCGGTAACATAGCCAATCAACGGTTTGCTAGGGCATGGTGGGTTAGAGGTTTGACATGGCAATTTGGGAGGCTTGAAAGCAAGTGGTGGGCATCGTAGCATTGGCATAGCAAAAGAGCGAGCATCTAGCAAAGCAAAGATAGTAGTGATTTCGAGGGTATGATCATCTTGCCTGCAAAGTTGTCAGAGTTGACTGGATCCTCGAAAGCAAACTCAACGGGATCCTCGTTAGCGAACTCATCTCCCGGCTCTACCCAAACACAAGACAAACAAGCAAACGGAACACAATCAACCACGTGCAAAGCTCAAACAATATGATGCAAGGATGGTATGCTATGCGGGATGCGATGCGGGATGCATATGCAAGATTTGACAAGGAATGCATGAACCTGGCCTCAACTGGAAATCCAAGTGTGCCACTGGAAAGATGAGATGAAATCGCTTGAAAACGATATAAAGAACGCCGGAATCGGAGTTACGGTTTGGAAATCGCAAGCGATTCAAATAAGACCACGTTCTGCGATTTACAGCAAGTAGCCATCTAAATGCAATGAGGTGAACATGCTACAGCAACCAAACATGGAATACAAATACATGGCAGGGATGCATTCATGATGCTTAACAAAAGTCTAGCACTGAGCTACGGCCAATTCATCCATTAACAGGTTCAAACAAGCATGGCAAAAATGCATATGGTAAACAGATCTCAGACTTGTGAAATTAACACTTGTCTGGAATTTCAGATCAGATAGCACTCTTCGGAGCAACAAAACTACATTCTACAGGACCTGAACATGGCAAAGTAAAGCATGGCATGGAGCTACTCAAAGATCTTAACAAAAGTCCCTTAGTGACCTTGAGCCAAAAGGGATCAAAAAAAATACATTTGTAAGTATGTGAACATGGCAAAAACATAATTAGTTCTCAAACTTAGTGGAAACTGGAGCATGCTGAAAACAGATATCAAGTAGGCATGTTTACGAGCTTGATGCACTCACAACAGAGCAAGTCATGACAAACTAAGCATACATCCATTAAGAATACTCAAAATGCAAGTTAGACATGGCAAGAACAATAACATAGCATGCACGGATCAACTACAACATCCTCGGCAAAATCGCTAACAAGTAGACAATCTGCCCAGATTCACGAAGTAGCAAAAGTAGAACTCGATTGACTCAAGCTAGGGTGCTCCATAATTGCAAACAAAGACATGGATGGATAGAGCACTACAAGATTAACAAAACATCCTTACTGATTATCCTCAAAAGAGGCACGGATCACTAGGAAACAATATGAACATATGGCCATATGAGATAAACAGCTCAAGGACTTAGTGGAAATGCTAAGTCCCTGAAATCAGCATTACTAAGTGCCTCACTTTGCAAGCTTGTGCTAGTCATCACACACATCACAAAAATATATGGGTTGCACCTCTGGAAAGATGGCAAAACCCTTAACAAAACAAATGTAGAGCTCATGGGCATATCATGCGCACAATAATCATGGCAAAAATGACAAATAACTAAATGGAGCAGCAGATCTGACAATTATCTCAAGTAGCACTCTTCTAACAGCATTTCGGGCATCAAGATGAACTCAAATGAAAATGATGCAATGGAATGAAATGATGTACTCTCTGAGGCGAACATTTTGATATGCAATATGCCCAAAACGGAGCTACATATGCAAAGTTACGATGCGATGAAAATGAGCAAATGAACTAGGGTTTCGGGGGTAAAAGTCAACCCAGACGAGATCCAGATCTGGATCTGGCGTGTTTCCCGAGGATGGCCGGAGTGAGTTCGCCGGGGTTGGGGAAGCTCGCCGGAGAGGTTCTCGGGGCCGCGGGGAGGAGGAGAGGCCGGAGATGGTGGCGGTGGCGGCGCTCCGCGGCGAGGGGCGGCGGCCGGCGGGATGGGGCGGCGAGGAGGACGCCGGACATCGGGGAGGAGGCGGCGCCGGCGATCGGACGGCGACGGCGGCGCGGCGAGGCACTCCGGGCGCGGGCGGCGGCGCGGCGCGGGGCGCCTCTGGCCCGGGCGTGGCGCGAGCGGGCCGGCCACGGGCCCGGCGGGCTTCGGCGGCGAAGTGGGGCTCGGCGCCCATGTGGCACTTGCTGATAGGTCCGGCGGAGCGGGCGGACGCGTCCGGTTGCGGCCGGACGTGTCCGATGGCGGGGGAGCTGATTTTTAGGGTTAGGGAGAGAGGAGATCCGGGAATTTTGAGGAGGGGGTCTATATATAGAGGTAGAGGGAGCTAGGAGAGTCCAAATGAGGTGCGGTTTTCGGCCACGCGATCGTGATCAAACTCTCTAGATGATGGAGAGGGTTTAGGTGGGTTTTGGGCCAAATTGGAGGGGTGTTGGGCTGCAACACACACGAGGCCTTTTCGGTCCCTCGGTTAACCGTTGGAGTATCAAACGAAGTCCAAATGGTACGAAACTTGACAGGCGGTCTACCGGTAGTAAACCAAGGCCGCTTGGCAAGTCTCGGTCCAATCCGGAAATGTTTAATCCCCACACATGAAAGAAAGGTAAAAAATGACCACCGGAGGAAAACGAAGCGCCGGAATGCAAAACGGACAACGGGGAAAATGCTCGAATGCATGAGATAAACACGTATGCAAAAGCAATGCACATGATGACATGATAAGAGATGCATGACAACGATAACAACACACGAAGACAAAAACCCGAACCCGAGAAAATAAAATAACTTAAGGCCGGAAACGGCAAGAGTTGGAGTACATATTGGGAAAGTCATATCCGGGGTGTTACAATACTCCACCACTACGAAAGGATCTCGTCCCGAGATCTAGGACTGAAAGAACGCCGGGTACTCAGAACGGAGGTGATCCTCACGTTCCCAGGTAGCTTCACGGTCGGAATGGTGTGACCACTTAACTTTGAGGAATTTGATTGACTTGTTGCGAGTCTTGCGTTCAGTCTTTTCAAGAATAGCAACTGGGTGCTCACGATATGAGAGATCTTCTTGGAGCTCTATGTCCTCGAAGTTGACGGTGCGGTCAGGAGTCTTGAAGCACTTTCGGAGCTGAGAGACATGGAACACATCATGAACATTTGCAAAGTTTGAAGGAAGCTCGAGTTGATAGGCGAGATCGCCTCTCTTGCTGACAATCTTGAAAGGTCCCACGTATCTAGGGGCAAGCTTCCCTTTGATACTGAAGCGACGAGTACCTTTCATTGGAGAGACGCGGAGGTAAACATGATCTCCGATCTCGAAAGCCAAATCACGGTGCTTACTGTCATAGTAGCTCTTCTGGTGGGATTGGGCTGCTTTGAGGTTATCTCGAATGACTTTGCACATTCCCTCTGCCTCTGTGATTAAGTCATTTCCGAGAAGCTGACGTTCACCGGTTTCAGACCAGTTGAGAGGGGTACGGCACTTCCTGCCATACAAAATTTCAAATGGGGCCTTGCCCGAACTTGCTTGAAAACTGTTGTTGTAGGAGAATTCAGCATAAGGAAGACAATCCTCCCACTTTATGCCGAAGGAGATCACACAAGCCCTGAGCATATCTTCAAGAATCTGATTGACACGCTCGACTTGACCGCTAGTTTGAGGATGGAAAGCTGTGCTGAAGCGGATGTTGGTGCCCATGGCCTTCTGAAAAGAATTCCAAAACTTGGAGGTAAAGATGCTGCCACGGTCTGAAGAGATCACCTGTGGAATACCGTGCAGAGAGACAATTCGAGAGGTATAGAGTTCCGCCAATTGAGCTGCAGTGATTGACTCTTTCATAGGCAGAAAGTGAGCCACTTTGGTGAGTTTGTCGATGACAACGAATATAGCATCATTGCCACGCTTGGACTTTGGAAATCCAGTCACGAAGTCCATTTCAATGTGGTCAAACTTCCATTCTGGGATGGCAAGAGGTTGGAGGAGACCAGCTGGTCTTTGGTGTTCTGCCTTCACTCTTCTGCAGACATCACATTCATTCACGAATTAAGCAATCTCTCGCTTCATTCGAGTCCACCAATAAGCCCGCTTGAGTTCCTGATACATCTTCGTGCTCCCAGGGTGGATGGAGAGGAGAGAATTGTGAGCCTCGTTCATGATCACTTTACGAAGTTCACCTTTGGGCACGACAATACGATCCTCGAAGAAGAGAGTATCCTTGTCATCAAGGCGGTAGCACTTGTACTTGGGTTGACTCTTGGCAATCCCAATCTCCACCTTTTTCACCATAGCATCAAGAAGCTGGGCTTGGCGAATCTGGTCTTCCAAGGTAGGAGAGACTTGAAGGTTGGCGAGGAAACCTTGAGGAACAACTTGCAGATTAAGTTTGCGGAAAGCTTCACAAAGCTCGGGTTGATAAGGCTTGAGAATTAGACTGTTGCAGTAAGCCTTTCTGCTCAATGCGTCAGCAATCACATTGGCCTTGCCTGGAGTATACTCGATACTCGGATTATACTCTTGAATCATTTCGACCCATCGAGTTTGCCTGAGGTTGAGATTAGCCTGAGTGAAGATGTACTTGAGACTCTTGTGGTCAGTGAAGATGTCCACTTTTCTTCCCAATAAGAGATGTCTCCAAGTCAAAAGAGCATGCACAATTGCCGCCAATTCGAGATCATGAGTGGGGTAGTTCTTCTCATTGGGCTTCAACTGGCGAGAGGTATAAGCAACAACTTTCTTCTCTTGCATCAACACTGCGCCAAGACCTTGGAGAGAGGCATCGCAAAAGACCTCGTACGGCTTGGATTCATCAGGCGGAGTCAGAACTGGAGCAGTGATCAATTTCTCTTTCAAAGTGTTGAAAGCAATGTCACACTCCGGAGACCAAACGTACTTGACGTGCTTCTGAAGAAGATTTGAGAGAGGCTTCGCGATCTTAGAAAAGTTTTCAATGAATCTTCGGCAATAGCTTGCGAGACCGAGGAAGCTACGGAGTTGCTTCACGTTCTGAGGAGGTTCCCAATTCACAATTGCAGACACCTTCTCAGGATTCACTGCAATGCCCTTGGCAGAGATGATATGACCAAGATAAAGAACATCATCGAGCCAAAATTCGCACTTGGAGAACTTGGCGTAGAACTTGTGTTCCCTCAGCTTGTCGAGTACCAAACGCAAGTGCTTGGCATGATCTTCCTTGTTCTTTGAGAAAACCAGAATGCCGTCGAGATAGACCAAAACGAAGTCATTGGTGTAGGCGTCGAAGATGAAGTTCATCATGCGAGAGAAAGTCGGAGGAGCGTTGACGAGGCCAAAAGACATGACAGTGTATTCATATGAACCATAGCTTGTCCTGAAGGCCGTCTTGGGAATATCTTGCTCACGGATTCGAATCTGATGATAACCCATACGGAGATCAAGCTTGGAGAATACTTGGGCACCCTTGAGTTGTTCGAACAGCTCGTTGATGTTGGGAAGTGGGTATTTGTTCTTGATGGTCTTCTTGTTCAATGGACGGTAGTCAACACAAAGTCGGTCCGTTCCATCATTCTTCACAAAAAGAACACCACAACCCCACGGAGAAGAACTAGGCCGGATGAGACCCATTCTTTCTTGAATATTGAGTTGCTTCTTCAGCTCCTTCAACTCTCCAGGTCCGAGCTTGTAAGGACACTTGCACACAGGTTCCGTGCCAGGCTCAAGATCAATAAAGAATTCAACTGGCCGGTGCGGAGGCATTCCTGGAAGCTCTTCTGGAAAGACGTCTTGATATTCGCAAACGACTGGAATTTGCGAGATAGCATCCAGTTCACCCTTCTCATTGAGAGAAAACAGACGGATAGTATTATCCCGAGCGGCAAAGACAATTATATCCTCAGACGAATGAGTCAATTGAATCTGCCTGGCTGCACAATCAAGATGCGCCTTGTGCTTAGAAAGCCAATCCATCCCGAGAATAAGATCAATATCCGAGTTACCCAGAACCACCAGAGAAGAAAGAAACTTGTAGTCGCCCAACGTGATAGAGATATCGGGAGCAACCAAACTAGAAGTCAAAAGCTTGTCGGGAGAAACAACTTGCATGACTTTGGGCATGATCTCAGTATCAACATTGTGCTTCGATGCAAAAGGGCATGACAAGAAAGAATGCGATGCACCAGTATCAAAAAGTACTTTTGCAGGAACATCGTTAACAGGAAGGTTACCCATGATGACATCTGACGAGTCCTCTGCCTGAGCTGCATTCATCAAATTGACCTTGGCGTGCTTGGGGTGATGCTTGACCACAGCTGTACTTGCCGATCTCACAGGAGGAGGAGGAAGATGCCTCTGGTTGAGACACTTGTTGGCATAGTGACCCTTCTGTTGGCACTTGTTGCACGTGACCTCTGAAAGCGGACGGTGATACGGAGCACTCGATCTTGGAGTTTGAGACGAAGTCTTATTCTGAAAGCCAGGGTTGGGTGGGTGGGAAGATCCACTGCAACCTTTGCTCTTCTGCTGATACGGCTGACGGAACGGAGGAGGAAAAAGCCAATACTTCTGCTGCTTGGCCACTTGAGTAGAGGAAGAAGGAGTAGCATCTCTGACTCGCTTCTTGGAAGCATCACACCTCAGTTGAGCGGCCTCTTGCTTCAATGCCATATTGTAGAACTCATCGTACCTCAAGGGCTCAAAGAGAACAAGGGCGAGCTGGATTTCTTCTCTGAGACCATCCCTGAACTGGTATATCATGCTCTTCTCATCAGGGACGTCCTGCTTGGCAAAGCGGGCGAGCTTCTGAAACAACTTGTTGTAGTCATAGATAGACAAAGAGCCTTGCTTCAGGTTGCGGAATTCCTCACGCTTGCTTTCAACCACGCTCTGAGGAATATGATGAGCTTTGAAGTCTTGACGGAATTCATCCCAAGTAATCACACGTCCACCTCTGGAGTCCTTGTATTGCTGGAACCATTCTGCAGTTTGATCTTTGAGTTGGAAGGAAGCAAACTTGACGAAGTCCTCAGGCCTGACGTTACTGCACTCGAAATGCTTGCACAGATCCACGAGCCAATCGTCAGCATCAGTTGCCTCAACACAATTGCTGAAAGTCTTTGGCCCATTAGCAAGGAACTGGTTGAGTGTAGCAAAGTGATTCTAATTGTTGCCTTGGTTCCCTTGGTTGCCTTGATTGCGCTCTTGGAGAATTTGCATGATCAACTGTGTGTTTGCATTGGTCGCGGCCATCACAGCTTGCCATGCCTCCGGAGGAGGTGGAGGTGGTGGCGGATCTTGATTCTGATTCTGAATGGTGCTCTTAGCGGGAGCCATCCTGAAGAGGTTGACCACCGTTAGCACATAGACAGATAAAATGAAGCTGAATCCAATGGAATGAAAATTGCAACATAAAGTCTTCACATCCGAACAAAATGAACGAATGCATTCCTCTTGAAATGGTCACATATCCATAAATTGAGAAGCCACTTAGAATTTAGGTAGAGAAATAAATCAACAAGGTACGGATCAAGAACGAATACTCGGTAAGAAATCCCAATCTCAAACCAAATATCCGTGGAAGAAGAACTAGAGCTACAAGAATTCCCACCTATGAAACTCCCGAACCTTTCCGGTTATGCAATCAGGTGTTGGGGATACAGGGGAAGCATAATATATCACCCAATTCTAGCAAATCCTACATCCAGTTGTATCCATCCTTCAACACATAACCGAGAAAAACTTCGGAAACCATCTACCTCAACCTTCGAAAAGCATCTGTTATACAAGTTATGGCGATACTCCCGAACTCCCGCCCCAGTACTGGGTGGCGTCGAGGTTATCTCACCAACGAACTGCATAAAAGAGATTTTCGATGTCGGCGTACTAGACTCAGGTATTCCAGAACTGCAACGATAAAATTATGACGACAACACCTCAGAGCTCAACTCCCCGGGACACTTCCACAAAACCCCTGACAGGAGGCACCAAGACAATGTTCTCGTCATAAAACCATCGGAACGATTCCAAGATACCCGCGTGATCCTAAATTTTTTTTAATGAAATTTGAGAAGAGAAGAGTCAAAACTCTACGTCAGGATGCCTTACCAGAGCGATGAGAAGACTGGGGAGTAAAAAGAATTCCTAAACTCTCCGACATATAATTCCTAAATGACTCAAAAAAATTTTCTAGACACAACTCGGCCGCTAATAACGATCAAGCAATGGGGCTCCTAAGGTCGTGGAAGGCTCTGATTACCAACTTATAACACCCTCGATGCGACTATAGCTCCCACGTGTCGAGGCACAACTTAGAGACATAATCGCATTGAAGGCATATGTCGCAAGTTAGGCAATCATCACAACATCCCATGTAATATATATATGATAAAAGGGGAGATAACATAGTTGGCTTACACTCGCCACGTCAATCAAGTACATAAATAACATTACATCATCCAAACACTCATGGCCCGACTACGGCGCCAAAATAAAAGATAACCCAACATGCGACACGGTCCCGATCACCCCCAACTGGGCACCACTACTGATCATCAGGGAAAGAAACATAGTATCATTGAGAGTCCTCGTCGAACTCCCACTTGAGCTCAAGCGCGTCACCTGGAGCGGAATCATCAGGCCCTGCATCTGGTGTAATAGTAATCTGTGAGCCACAGGGACTCAGCAATCTTGCACCCTCGCGATCAAGACTATTTAAGCTTATAGGTAAAGCAAGGTAAAAAATGTGGAGCTGCAGCAAGCAACTAGCATATATGGTGGCTATCCTGTTCGCAAAAGAGAGCGAGAAGAGGAGGCAAGGCGTGATCGAGAAACTAGAGGACAACCTGCGCAAGCATTACTCCGACAACGTGTTCACTTCCCGGACTCCGCCGAGAAGAGACCATCACGGTAACTCACACTGTTGATTCGTTTTAATTAAGTTAAGGTTCAAGTTATCTACAACCGGACATTAAAAAATTCCCATCTTCCCATAACCACGGGCACGACTTTCGAAATTTCAAATCCCTGCAGGGGAGTCCCAACTTAGCCCATGACAAGCTCTCACGGTCAACGAAGGAATAGACCTCCTCCCGAGACGTTCCGATCAGACCCGGTACCTCGGTTCTTCAAGACACTTCGACAGGTTAAAACAAGACCAGCAACACCGCCCGAATGTGCCGACAAATCCTGATAGGAGCTGCACATATCTCGTTCTCAGGGCACACTCAGATGAGACATTCTACGAGTAAAACCAACCCTCAAGTTACCCCGAGGTGGCCCCGCAGTCTACTCGGTCGGACCAACACTCAGAGGAGCACTGGCCCGGGGGGGGGGGGTTAAATAAGATGACCCTCGAGCTCCGGAAACCCAAGGGAAAAAGAGGCTAGGTGGCAAATGGTAAAACTAAGGTTGGGCATTGCTGGAAAAGCTTTAATCTAGGCGAACTATCAAGGGGTTCCCATTATAACCCAACCGCGTAAGGAACGCAAAATCCGGGAACATAACACCGATATGACGGAAACTAGGGCGGCAAGAGTGGAACAAAACACTAGGTGAGAGGCCGAGCCTTCCACCCTTTACCAAGTATATAGATGCATTAAGATAACATGGCCCAGCAAGTAAATAATGTTCCAACAAGGAACGGTCTCCAATCTTCACCTGCAACTAGCAACGCTATAAGAGGGGCTGAGCAAAGCGGTAACATAGCCAATCAACGGTTTGCTAGGGCATGGTGGGTTAGAGGTTTGACATGGCAATTTGGGAGGCTTGAAAGCAAGTGGTGGGCATCGTAGCATTGGCATAGCAAAAGAGCGAGCATCTAGCAAAGCAAAGATAGTAGTGATTTCGAGGGTATGATCATCTTGCCTGCAAAGTTGTCAGAGCTGACTGGATCCTCGAAAGCAAACTCAACAGGCTCCTCGTTAGAGAACTCATCTCCCGGCTCTACCCAACAAGACAAACATGCAAACAGAACACAATCAACCACATGCAAAGCTCAAACAATATGATGGAAAGGATGGTATGCTATGCGGGATGCGATGCGGGATGCATATGCAAGATTTGACAAGGGATGCATGAACCTGGCCTCAACATGGAAATCCAAGTGTGCCACTGGAAAGATGAGATGAAATCGCTTGAAAACGATATAAAGAACGCCGGAATCGGAGTTACGGTTTGGAAATGGCAAGCAATTCAAATATGACACGTTCTGCGATTTACAGCAAGTAGCCATCTAAATGCAATGAGATGAACAATGCTACAACACCAAACATGGCAACAAAATACATGGCAGGGATGCATTCAAGATGCTTAACAAAAGTCTAGCACTGAGCTACGGCCAATTCATCCATTAACAGGTTCAAACAAGCATGGCAAAAATGCATATGGTAAACAGATCTCAAACTTAGTGAAATTAACACTTGTCTGGAATTTCAGATCAGGTAGCACACTTCGGAGCAACAAAACTGTATGCTACAGGACCTGAACATGGCAAAGTAAAGCATGGCATGGAGCTACTCAAAGAGCTTAACAAAAGTCCCTTAGTGACCTTGAGCCAAAAGGGATCAAAAAATACATTTGCAAGCATGTGAACATGGCAAAAACATAATCAGTTCTCCGACTTAGTGGAAACTGGAGCATGCTGAAAACAGATATCAAGTAGGCATGTTTACGAGCTCGATGCACTCACCCCAGAGCAAGTCATGACAAACTAAGAATACATCCATCAAGAATACACAAAATGCAAGCTAGACATGGCAAGAACAATAACATAGCATGCACGGATCAACTACAACATCCTCGGCAAAATCGCTAACAAGTAGACAATCTGCCCAGATTCACGAAGTAGCAAAAGTAGAACTCGATTGACTCAAGCTAGGGTGCTCCATAATTGCAAACAAAGACATGGATGGATAGAGCACTACAAGATTAACAAAACATCCTTACTGATCATCCTCAAAAGAGGCACGGATCACTAGGAAACAACATGAACATATGGCCATATGAGATAAACAACTCAAGGACTTAGTGGAAATGCTAAGTCCCTGAAATCAGCATTACCAAGTGCCTCACTTTGCAAGCTTGTGCTAGTCACCACACACACCACAAAAATACATGGGTTGCACCTCTGGAAAGATGGCAAAACCCTTAACAAAACATATGTAGAGCTCATGGGCATATCATGCGCACAATAATCATGGCAAAAATGACAAATAACTAAATGGAGCAGCAGATCTGACAATTATCTCAAGTAGCACTCTTCTAACAGCATTTCGGGCATCAAGATGAAATCAAATGAAAATGATGCAATGGAATGAAATGATGTACTCTCTGAGGCAAACATTTTGATATGCTATATGCCCAAAACGGAGCTACGGATGCAAAGTTACGATGCGATGAACATGAGCAAATGAACTAGGGTTTCGGGGGTAAAAGTCAACCCAGACGAGATCCAGATCTGGATCTGGCGCGTTTCCCGAGGATGAACGGAGTGAGTTCGCCGGAGTTTGCCGGCCGGAGTTGGGGGAGCTCGCCGGAGAGGTTCTCGGGGCCGCGGGGAGGAGGAGAGGCCGGAGATGGTGGCGGTGGCGGCGGCCGGCGGGATGGGGCGGCGAGGAGGACGCCGGACGTAGGGGCGGAGGCGGCGCCGGCGATCGGACGGCGACGGCGGCGCGGCGAGGCGCTCCGGGCGCGGGCGGCGGCGCGAGGTAGCGGATGAGGCGGCGCGGCGCGGGGCGCCTCTGGCCCGGGCGCGGCGCGAGCAGGCCGGCCACGGGCCCGGCGGGCTTCGGCGGCAAAGTGGGGCTCGGCGCCCACGTGGCGCTTGCTGATAGGTCCGGCGGAGCGGGCGGACGCGTCCGGTTGCGGCCGGACGTGTCCGATGGCGGCGGAGCTGATTTTTAGGGTTAGGGAGAGAGGAGATCCGGGAATTTCGAGGAGGGGGTCTATATATAGAGGTAGAGGGAGCTAGGAGAGTCCAAATGAGGTGCGGTTTTCGGCCACGCGATCGTGATCAAACGCTCTAGATGGAGAGGGTTTAGGTGGGTTTTGGGCCAAATTGGAGGGGTGTTGGGCTGCAACACACACGAGGCCTTTTTGGTCCCTCGGTTAACCGTTGGAGTATCAAACGAAGTCCAAATGGTACGAAACTTGACAGGCGGTCTACCGGTAGTAAACCAAGGCTGCTTGGCAAGTCTCGGTCCAATCCGGAAATGTTTAATCCCCACACATGAAAGAAAGGTAAAAAATGACCACCGGAGGAAAACGAAGCGCCAGAATGCAAAACGGACAACGGGGAAAATGCTCGAGTGCATGAGATAAACACGTATGCAAAAGCAATGCACATGATGACATGATAAAAGATGCATGACAACGATAACAACACACGGAGACAAAAACCCGAACTTGAGAAAATAAAATAACTTAAGGCCGGAAACGGCAAGAGTTGGAGTACATATTGGAAAAGTCATATCCGGGGTGTTACAGTCTTGTTGTCCATGAGAGCCCTGTACTCCACCTGCATAGCAGCCAACCAACACGGATCCCGTAATGCAGCACGTATGGTTTTGGGTATGGGAGAGATGGCAGCGGAAGTAGTGGCGTGGAAGTTTTGGTGGTATTTAGGGTTGGGGAAGAACTTGCCAGCCCGAGCGCGAGTACGCATGCCATGTGTAGGAACGAGAGGGCCAGGATGGCGAGGCGTAGCCGGCGGCGTGGTAGGATGGGAAGGGGCAACTGGCAGGCTCGGAGTGGTGGCTGGGTTAGGTACGGAGTTCGGGGAGGATACGCTGGGGCCAGCAGGTGAATCTGGCGGGCGATCCGAGGAAGTGGGAGTGGCAGGCGAATCGGGCGGGTGATCCGAGGGAGTGGTTGGGCGCTGTAGGCGGGAGTTTTGGCGTAGCGCGGCATGCTGGCGGGGGATTGTGCATGCGTCCGTGCGTGGGGTGGGTTCGGTGCTGCATGTGGGTGGGTGGGTGCAGGTTGGGTAGCGGCCGATCCGAGGCGGATCATGGGGGGATTTTCTGTGGCAGGGTTTGGGCTGGGTGTAATGGGGTGATCAGCGCCGTCATCGCCATCAATGAGGAGCACTGGTCGTGAGGAGGGAGGAGTGTGGAAGGGGTAGACAGACTCGTCAAAAATGACGTGACGCGAGGTGATCACGCGACCGGTGGCGCGGTTGAGATAGCAATAGCCCTTGTGGTCAGATGAGTAGCCGAGGAAGACGCAAGGGGAAGAGCGCGGCGCCAATTTGTGTGCCGTGGTGGCTGTGAGGTTGGGGTAGCATAAGCACCCGAAGACACAGAGGGGAGAGTAGTCTGGGTATGTGCCATGAAGGAGGAAGAAGGGTGTATGGTTGTGTCGGGGGCGGCAGGGCCGTCGGTTAAGGAGGAATGTGGCTGTCTGAAGCGCTTCTGCCCAGTATGCGTATGACATGTGTGCGTGCACTAACAGCGAGCGAGTGATGTCGTTGAGAGTACGGAGTGCACGCTCAGCACGGCCGTTCTAGGAGAGGTGTACGGGCAGGACAAGCGTAGGACGGTGCCGAGTGAGGATAGGAGAGCGCGGGCGGCGGAGTTGTCGAATTCCTTGCCATTGTCTGTCTGGATGGTGAGCACAGGCAGGTTGAACTGGGTGCGCGTGAACTGGAGAAAGGCGCGTAGGGTGGGGAAAACGTCAGACTTGTGCCGAAGAGGGAAAGTCCAAGCAAAGTGGCTATAGTTGTCGAGCACAAGGAGATAGTATTGACATCCAGAAACACTCATCGTAGGTGAGGTCCATACATCACAATGCAGAAGTTGAAAAGGGAAATACGAGACATGTTCAGATAAAGAAAATGGGAGCCTAGTGCTCTTTCCTAATTGACAGGCATGACAGACAGCCGACGAGGTGCTCGTGTGATCAAGAGCAGACTGGCGAAGGGTGTGGTGGAGGGATTCGGCACCGAGGTGACCAAGGCGTTGGTGCCAAACATCCTTGGACACGGCAGTGAGGGCGTGGTGCGCACGATGAGGAGGCGAGCTGGTTGTGGGGTAGAGCTCATCGTCGGCAGAGTTACACCGGAGGATCACCTTCTTCGTTCTTTGATCCTTTATAGAAAAGCCAAGATCATCAAATTCCACATTAAGAGGATTTTCGCGAGCTAGCTTCTTAACAGAGATGAGGTTAAGAATGAGGTGGGGGGAAATAAGAACGTCGTTGAGGACGATGGGTTGGGTGGTGGTGCGTATGTGGTGTTGGCCGGTGTGCGTGACTGCAAGCGAGGAACCGTCGCCGACCACTATGCGAGAGGAAGTATAAGGGATGGAGGAGGAAAGCATACCGGACGATGAGGCCATGTGGGAGGTGGCTCCCGTATCGAAGTACCAGTCGGCGGTGGGAGGCGCGGTTTGCTGCTGCTGCATCGTCATGGCGTTGAGCGTGTGCACGAGCACGCTCTGGTCCCACGCTGGAGCCGGAGGAGTGTAGCCACCGCCAGGCGGAGCGGCGTACAGAGGATGAGCGGGCACCACACCGGGCTGCCAGTTCGCCGCGGGTGCGTTGGGAGGCACACCGGGGATGACATGCTGGTGTGTGGCCGTGCCAGCGAATGGAGCGCCGCCGTGTGGACGAGGCCCGAGGATGCCGGCGCCTGGTGCGTGGGGACGCCACAGCATGGGCCAGACATGTACCATGCTGGTCCAGGGAGCGGAGGATGGCGCAACGGGGTGCGTCTGGTGCCCGCCCCCGCCGTAGCCGGAACCGTGGCCCTCGCCGGAGCCGTTGCCTCCGCCGCGGCAACCTCCGCAGCGTCCTCCGCCTTGCCCCCGCCGTGGTTGGAGCTGCCCTGTCCACCGCCTCCAGCGGAGTGCCCTTGCCCGCCGCCGCCACCGCCTCCAGAGCTGGTGGTGGAGTTGGGAGCGCGGGCGGCGTGGAGAGCAGTTTCGGTGGTGGTGTCTGCGGCGAGACGACTCTCCTCAAGGAGAAGAAACGCCCGGCAGCGGAGAAGCGAGGGGAACGGAGTCTGTATCATCAGGATCGGGACAGCATAGCGAAACCGGGGGTGAAGGCCACGGCACATGTTTAGAACCTGATCGCGATCCTGGATGGTGGCGCAGTCCTTGAGATGCGCGAAGTAGGAGAGGATGGAGGACGCCCCCTGGTCGATGCAGCGAAATTCGGTGGAGAGGAACACCACCTGATGCTCAGTGTTCTCCAGAAAGATGTTGCAGATCGCCTCCCAGACGGCGGCGGCAGTGGCGCCGCGCTGATGGATGAGGCCGAAGACCTCCGGGGAGACGCGGTTGTAGAGCCAAGACACGATATGAGCGTCATCTTGGATCCAGAGCGGGTCTCCGGCCCGAGGTGAACCGGAGATGTGGTCGGTGACGCCATGTTTCTGGAAGGTGACCTCGAAGAGAATGCGCCAGTGGGAGAAATTGGGGGGGGGGTTGAGAGAGAGCACGATGGGGACGTGGTGGTTGATGAAGACAGCGGCCAGATGAGTGGGATTGGGGGCGGCTGTAGAGGAGGAGGCAGTGAGATCGGGGACGAACAGAGCACCCTGCCCAAACGCGGCAGGCGTGAGGGGAGTGAGGACGGGCGCGCGGGTGCGCGGCGGTGTCGCGGCGAAGCCGCCGAGGCCGTGGGTGGAAAGGGGGGGGGGGGGGGGGGGGGGGGGGGGAGGGGGCGGCGGCGTCGCCATGCGCCGGCGAGAGAGGGAGCGATGGAGGTTTACAGGCGAGGGAGAGACCCAGCGTCTGATACCATGTGAGAGGGAGAATGAATGGGCAGTCGCACCTTAGATGCTGCCGATGGCGTAGCTCTCATTATATACAAGTGTATATGTTACAACAGGGGCACGGAGCGCCGTGGGTGGCGACGTGCATGAGATCATGGGATCATGCAGTCGTGCATGTAGAGGAGAGGTGTGAGAGAGGAGTTTGACTGGCTAACACTGCCGTGCGCGCCCTCTTCGATCTCCCCGACGATGCCAAGCTCCGCAACGCCGACGTCATCTCCGGCAGCGGCTACGTCGCGCCGAGCGCCAACGAACCCGCTCTACGAGGCGTTCGGCCTCTACGACGCCGCGTCCCCCGCCGACGTCGACGCCTTCTGCGCCTCCCTCCACGCGCCACCGCACATCAGGTACGGACGTGCTCAGGTGCCTTTCTTGCCGTTTCTTTCCTGTGTCGGCTGCCTCGAGCCCGAGGTGGTGACGCTCGGAGGTTCTTGTGCTTGTGCAGGGAGACCATTAGGAGGTACGCGGAGAAGACACACGAGCTAATCGTGGACGTGGCGGCGAAGCTGGCCGTGAGCCTCGGCCTGGAGGAGCCCGAGGCCGACCGCATGTTCCAGGACTGGCCGTGCCGGTTCCGCATCAACAGGTACAACTACACACCGGACACCGTGGGGGAGACCGGCGTGCAGGTCCACACGGACTCCGGCTTCCTCACCGTGCTCCACGAGGACGACCGCGTCGGCGGCCTCGAGGTGGCGGACCCGGGCACCGGCGAGTTCGCGCCCGTGGACCCGTCCCAGGCACCTTCCTCGTCAACCTCGGCGACGTCGCCACGGTACAGTATAGTACAGTAGGATGCCTCCATCTTCTGGCCTCCCTACGTACGTCTCCCACGTTTGACTTCGACTCTCTGTATCCGTGTGTGCATCTAGTGTAGGCGTGGAGCAACGGGGCGCTGCACAACGTGAGGCACCGCGTGCAGTGTGTGGCGGCGGTGCCGCGGGTCTCCATCGCGCTCTTCTTGCTGGCGCCCAAGGACGACGTGGTCCGCGCGCCGGACGCCTTCGTCGGCGCCGACAGCCACCGCCTCTTCAGGACTTTCGGCTACGACGACTACCGCCGGCTCCGGCAGTCCACCGGGGAGCATGCCGGCGAGGCCCTGGCGCGGTTGGCCGCGTGATACACCAACTTAATTCAATTCGAGCTCTGTTGGTCAAATGTGATGCTATGTAGTAGTACCGAGAATGGTTGAATCTGGTCACCAAAGGCAACTTCCGAGGAGTACTACACTAGCCCGGGTGCTTTTTCGATGGCGGTACTCAACTAAGGTTGGCATCTGCTCCAGCTGTACTAGTAAAAAGGTATTGCGCTTTTGCTATCGGGAATTCACAGCGTCCCTGCGTTTGATTGAGAAACTTGATCGACTTCATCTGTTATTTTCGTGCGAGTTTCCGTTAATACGCAACAAATACAAACCAAATACTTCCTCTGTAAACTAATATAAAAATATTTAGATCACTATTTTAGTATTCTAAACGCTCTTATATCAGTTTACGGAGGGAGTACATGCGAAAAACCAAATACAGACCAAATTCATGTCTAAAACCGGTTCATGTTTGAAAGTTTAGGCACCGGTTTTACATCATCTGAATTTTCTGATACCCAAAAACATTCTCGCTCCTGCCCTAAAATCATTTTTCGACACCAACCTTGCATCATCTATTTGAAGGACTCGTACACTGATGAAGTGTCATGTGTGTTTAAAACCGGTGCCCTAAACTTCCAGGCAAGCAAAACTGCGTTGAATGTAAGAGCCTTGAATAGTTTAGCTTCCGGAATGCTTCACAGGCAAAGAATGAGACAGTTAAAGAATTAATATATTATTATACCACGCTTGCACCTAAGAGCAGCGGTGATGACATTTTCTTTGCACAGAGTATGAGATATACCAAGATCAAAATCCGAGATTGAATCCACACAACGCCTTTGCCGAAGATTGAGATTAAGCTGGGAAAAGATATATTTGAGGCTCTTGTTGGCGGTGAAGATTTCATAACGCCGGTCAAGCAAACATGGTCCCCAAAATACCATTATCAAATGACACTTTTGCAGCAGTTGAATTAACCTCAAAGTAACGAGAACAATGTCTTTGAACTCCATGCACTTGAAGCAAGTCACCGACACCGTAGGTAGGTCTTAAGTGCGGAGAAGAAACACTTGCCTTGGCTGAACATTCTGACTTCTAGAAGGAAAAACAGGGTTGGGTGGGCGGGGAAAAGCACACCTCAACAAAAGAAGGTGGATAAAATTGAAGGAAATATGCCTTAGAGACAATAATAAACTTGTTATTTATATTTCCTTATATCATGATAAATGTTTATTATTCATGCTAGAATTGTATTAGGTGCTGCCCTCTTGGTTGCTCGTAGGCCTTCTCTATGGCTGATCCGAGCCAGGTTGTGGTGGTGTGGAATGTACGCGGGATGAACAACCCGGCGAAATGCAATGCTATAAATAACGTCATTTCGGGCTCGGGAGCGAGTGTTGTTTGCCTTCAGAAAACAAAAATCCAGGACATGACCCCTGCGCTAGTGCTACAATGCCTTGGGCTGGCATTTGATCAGTTCTTCTACGTGCCTGCGGTGGGGACACGCAGTGGCGTTCTGTTGGCAGCCAAGTCGAGTGGTGTGCAGCTTTCAAACCCCCATGTCACGGACAATTCGGTCACGACATGGGTGCAATGTCTGGAGTCGGTTGGTTGGTGGTTCACCAGGGTGTACGGGCCCTAGGAGGACGCGGAGAAGATTGTTTTCATGCAGGAGCTTAGGGAGATCCGGGATTTACATGCAGGTCCCTGGATGCTCTCCGGTGATTTCTACCTGATTGCGGACCCGTCCGACAAGAGCAACGACAGAATAAATAGGCAGATGATGGGGCGGTTTAGGAGATGCATCTCGCATTTGGACATGCATGGGGTCTACCTTAACGGCACGAGGTACACCTGGTCGAATGAGCGCTCAACGCCCACGTTGGAGAAGTTGGACAGAGTGCTTGTGTCTGTGGAGTGGGAGGACTTATACCCAACATCGTTCCTCTCTGCGCTCAGCACGGGTGTTTCCGACCACTATCTGTTGCACCTGGTGCTTGAGGCCAACTTGCGGAGAGGTCGGCGATTTCACTTCGAGTCCTTTTGGACGAAGATAGATGGTTTCCAGGACGTGGTTCAGTCGCACGTGGAGCAGTCAGCCGTGGGTGCGGAATCCTTTCAAGAGACTTGCGGCCAAGCTAAAGGCTACGCC
Source organism: Triticum urartu (assembly GCF_003073215.2). Classification (NCBI taxonomy): domain Eukaryota; kingdom Viridiplantae; phylum Streptophyta; class Magnoliopsida; order Poales; family Poaceae; genus Triticum; species Triticum urartu. Next base: position 364,211,245 of record NC_053027.1, on the reverse strand, counting down.
CAAGTGCTTGGCCAGTTGGAGCAACAAGTACGCCGGAAGTGTCAAGCAGCAAATCCGCATCGCCAATGAGGTCATCTTGCGACTCGATGTCGCCATGGAGAGTCGTTTCCTTACGATGGAGGAAATGGAGCTCAGGAGGCTGCTCAAGCATAAGCTGTTGGGTTTGGCTTAGCTTGAGCGCACGATCGCTAGGCAGCGGTCTAGGGTTCTGCGGCTGCGGGAGGGGGATGCGTGCACGGAATATTTTCATGCCCACACTAGTCACCGTCGTCGAAAAAACTACATCCCCAAGCTTCGGGTGGATGGAGTTCTGACTGCTGATCACGAGGTTATGGCCGAGGCCGTGGACTCCTTCTTCTCCCGTTTGCTTGGGGAGTCTGCTGAGAGGGATTTCACGCTCAACATGGAGGAAATTGGTATGCCACGTAAGGTCCTAGATCATTTGGACCGTGATTTCACTGAGGAGGAAGTTTTAGCCGCGGTGCGCGCGCAAGGCTTGGACAAGGCGCCGGGGCCCGACGGGTTCTCGGCCAGGTTTTATGTGGCTTGTTGGCCGGTCATTAAGGACAACGTGATGGAGGCGTTCGGTACCCTACAGAGACTGGATTTCCATGGTCTCACGTCCATTAATCAGGCCTTCATCACTTTGCTACCCAAGACGGCAGCCGCGATGGAGATCCGAGAGTTCCGACCCATCAGCTTGATACATAGTTTCCCGAAGCTTGTGGCGAAGGTGTTGGCTATTTGGTTGGCCGAGGAGATGCCAGACTTGGTCGGGGCGCACTAGAGCGCGTTCAGCAAGGGCTGGCTAGGAAGCTACATGCCACTAAGAAGGATGCGGTGATGCTCAAGCTAGATATTATGAAGGCCTTCGACACGGTGAACTGGGCCTTCTTGATGGATGTGCTAAGGCACATGGGATTTGGAGTCAAGTGGACGTCGTGGATTGCCGGTTTACTTGCATCTTCTTCCACTAGGGTGCTGCTCAATGGCATTCCCGACGAGATCATCTACAACAGACAGGGCCTGCGGCAGGGGGACCCAGCCTCGCCACTTCTGTTTGTCCTGGTGATGGAAGCTCTTCACCACCTCCTGCGCTCGGCCTCAGTGGCTGGGGTGCTACAGCCTCTCGCGCCCAATGGCCTTCGGAGTACCACGTCCATATATGCTGACGACGTGGTTACTTTCATCAAGCCGGATCTGCAGAGTCTTAGGGCATGCACGGTGTTGCTTCGCGACTTAGGCGCGGTGTCGGGCCTACACACGAATCTAATCAAGAGTTCCGCCCACCCAATCAGATGTACGGAGGAGCAGGTGCTTGAGATCGCCACCGAGATGGAGTGTCAGGTGCTTGGTTGGCCCTGTCAGTACCTTGGGCTGCCCTTGGGTTTACGGAAGATATCGGCCATGCAATTACGGTACCTGATCGACAAGATGGCTGACCGATTGCCTGCCTGGCAGGCCAGGCTTCTCTTCTATGCAGGCAGGCTGGAGCTCCTTTGTACTACGCTTGCCTCCATGCCTATTCATGCCATGATGGCGATCGATCTGCCTGTCAAGACTATTACAACAACCAACAAGATCTACCGTGGATTTCTGTGGAAGGGGCGTCGAGACGTGCAGGGAGGCCAATGTCTGGTGGCTTGGGATCAGGTTTGCACACCCAACGAGCTCGGCGGCCTGGGGATTCCCAATTTGAGACTGTTGAACGCGGCGCTGCGGGCAAGATGGCCATGGCTCGAGAGAACTGACCCCCACAGACCTTGGAACAAGTTCAATTTGCAAGTATCGTGCGAGTCCTTGGGGATCTACAGAGCGACAACACATTGAGTGCTTGGAAACGGCGAATCAGCGCGCTTCTGGACTGATTGGTGGCTCTAGGATGGCCATATTGAGGAGCTAATGCCTAACCTGTATGCTTTTGTGAGAAAGCCAGCACGGCTTAAGACGGTGAGGCAGGCCATGGTGGAAGGATGGTGGCAAGACATTTCCCCGGACATGAATACGCGTGTTCTGCTCGAGTTCATTGCTCTGGTGGACAGGATGCAGGATGTGGATCTCACGCCAGGGATGGAGGATAGGATCCATTGGGCTTGGGACAGCACTGGGCAGTTCTCGGCTAAATATGCTTACATGGCGTGTTTTGCGGGTAGGATTGAGGCGAACGGTGCTACTCAGATCTGGAGATCCAGGGCGCCGGCTACTTGCAAGGTATTTGCGTGGCTTGCGACGTGGAACAGATGTTGGACAACATATAGACTCCAATGACGTCACTTGCCTCACCCCTCCGCATGTCCTTTTTGTGACCAAGCCCAGGAGACCATTGACCACTTGCTGTTGGGGTGTGTGTTTGCTAGGCAAGTTTGGTCCTGTATTACCAATGCGTGGGGTAAGCCCTCTTGGATGCCTACGGCAGATGCTACCTTGGTGCAATGGTGGACTGCCCTCACTCCGCAGAAGCAGCTAAGGAAAGAGATTTGGACGGTGGTCACCCTTGTGGCATGGACGATCTGGAGACGCCGGAATGACATAGTGTTCAATGGTGCTTCCCCCTCGGCAGATGTAGTGCTTAGGAGGATTGACGAGGAGGGGCAGGACTGGAGGGTCGCGGGTTTGCTCCGTGAGCACGGCTCTTTGCCACGTAGAGTAGTGAGGTTGGATAGCGGCGAGTGATCCACATGTGGATCATCTTTTTGGCTTTGTAAGCCGTGGAGTTGTAAAGACTTGTTTGCCATTCTTGGCACTTCCTATCTATGCTTCTGATGCGTCAAGCTCTTGACGCATCCTTGAAAAACATGTGTGGATACATAGACAAAACACGGTGTCCCTAGTATGCCTCTACTAGACTAGCTCGTTAATCAAAGATGGTTAAGTTTCCTAACCATAGACATGTGTTGTCATTTGATGAACGGGATCACATCGTTAGGAGAATGATGTGATGGACAAGGCCCATTCGTTAGCTTAGCATAATGATCGTTAAGTTTTATTGCTATTGCTTTCTTCTTGTCATATACATATTTCTTTGACTATGAGATTATGCAACCCCCGGATACCGAAGGAATACCTTGTGTGCTATCAAACATCACAATGTGACCGGGTGATTATAAAGATGCTCTACAGGTATCTCCGAAGATGTTTGTTGGGTTGGCATAGATCAAGATTAGGATTTGTCACTCTTGAGTATCAGAGAGGTGTCTCTGGGCCCTCTCGGTAATGCACATCATAATAAGCCTTGCAAGCAATGTGACTAATGAGTTAGTTATGGGATGATGTATTACGGAACGAGTAAAGAGACTTGCCGGTAACGAGATTGAACCAGGTATGAAGATACCGACGATCGAATCTCGGGCAAGTAACATACCGATGACAAAGGGAATAACGTATGTTGTCATTACGGTACGACCGATAAAGATCTTCGTAGAATATGTGGGAACCAATATGAGCATCCAGGTTCCGCTGTTGGTTATTGACTGGAGAGGTGTCTCGGTCATTTCTACATAGTTCTCGAACCCGCAGGGTCCGCACGCTTAACGTTCGATGACGATTTTGTATTATATGAATTATGTGATTTGGTGACCGAATGTTGTTCAGAGTCTCAGATGAGAACACGGACATGACAAGGAGTCTTGAAATGGTTGAGAGGTAAAGATTCATATATAGGACGATAGTATTTGGAGACCGGAAGTGTTCCGGGGGTACCGGGTATGTATCGGGTCACCGGAAGGGGTTTCGGGCAATCCCCGACAAGCTATATGGGCCTAATGGGCCAAGAGAGGGACAGACTAGCCCCGAAGGGGCTGGTGCGCCCCCTATAGGATGAATAGGAGGAGAATGAAAGGAAGGGAGAAGGAAAGGGGAGGGTCCGGGCACTTATGGAAGGGGGGGGGGCGACTTGTGGGAGGCGCCGAAGTAGGATTACTCCTACTTGGGGCGCCCCGTGCAGCCCCTCTCCATCTCCCACCTATATATATGTGGGAGGGGGCACCTCTAGAACACACAACATTGATTCCTAGCCATGTGCGGCACCCCCTCCACAGTTTACGCCTCCGGTCATATTCACGTAGTGCTTAGGCGAAGCCCTGCGCGGATCACTTCACCATCACTGTCACCATGCCGTCGTGCTGAAGGAACTCTCCCTCAACACTTTGCTGGATCAAGAGTTCATGGGACATCATCGAGCTGAACGTGTGCAGAACTCGGAGGTGCCGTACGTTCGATGCTTGATCGGTCAGAACGAGAAGAAGTTCGACTACATCAACCGGATTGTCAAACGCTTTGATAACACACAAGTATAGGGGATCGCAACAGTTTTCAAGGGTAAAGTATTCAACCCAAATTTATTGATTCGACACAAGGGGAGCCAAAGAATACTCTCAAGTATTAGCAGCTGAGTTGTCAATTCAACCACACCTGGAAACTTAATATCTGCAGCAAAGTGTTTAGTAGCAAGGTAATATGATAGTAGTGGTAACGGTAGTAAAAGTAATGTTTTTGGTATTTTGTAGTGATGATAGCAATAGCAACGCGAAAGTAAATAAGCGAAGAATAATATATGGTAAGCTCGTAGGTAATGGATCAGTGATGGAGAATTATGCTGGATGTGGTTCATCATGTAACAGTCATAACCTAGGGTGACACAGAACTAGCTCTAGTTCATTGATGTAATGTAGGCATGTATTCCGAATATAGTCATACATGCTTATGGAAAAGAACTTGCATGACATCTTTTGTCCTACCCTCCCGTGGCAGCGGGGTCCTTATGAAAACTAAGGGATATTAAGGCCTCCTTTTAATAGAGAACCGGAACAAAGCATTAACACATAGTGAATACATGAACTCCTCAAACTACGGTAATCACTGGTAAGTATCCCGATTATTGTCACTTCGGGGTTAACGGATCATAACACATAATAGGTGACTATAGACTTGCAAGATAGGATCAAGAACAATCATATATTGATGAAAACATAATAGGTTCAGATCTGAAATCATGGCACTCGGGCCCTAGTGACAAGCATTAAGCATAGCAAAGTCATAGCAACATCAATCTCAGAACATAGTGGACACTAGGGATCAAACCCTAACAAAACTAACTCGATTACATGATAGATCCCATCCAACCCATCACCGTCCAGCAAGCCTACGATGGAATTACTCACGCACGGCGGTGAGCATCATGAAATTGGTGATGGAAGATGGTTGGTGATGACGATGGCGACGGATTCCCCTCTCCGGAGCCCTGAACGGACTCCAGATCAGCCCTCCCGAGAGGTTTTAGGGTTTGGCGGCGGCTCCGTATCGTAAAACGCGATGATTTCTTCTCTCTGATTTTTTTCTCCCCGAAACTCAATATATGGAGGTGGAGTTGGAGTCGGAGAGGCAACAGGGGGCCCACGAGGTAGGGGGGCACGCCCTAGGGGGCAGGCGCGCCCCCCACCCTTGTGGAGAGACGGTGGCCCCCCTGGCCTTCATCTTTGGCAGGTATTTTTCTTATTTTCTGAAAAGTGGCTCCGTGAAGTTTCAGGCCATTCCGAGAATGTTTGCTCCTGCACATAAATAACACCATGGTAATTCTGCTGAAAACAGCGTCAGTCCGGGTTAGTTCCATTCAAATCATGCAAGTTAGAGTCTAAAACAAGGGCAAAAGTGTTTGGAAAAGTAGATACGTTGGAGACGTATCAACTCCCCCAAGATTAAACCTTTGCTTGTCCTCAAGAAATTCAGTTGACAAACTGAAAGTGATAAAGCAAAACTTTTACAAACTCTGTTTGCTCTTGTTGTTGTAAATATGTAAAGCCAACATTCAAGTTTTCAGCAAAGATTATAACTAACCACATTCGCAATAATGCATAGGTCTCAAGTTTACTCATATCAATAGCATAATCAACTAGCGAGCCATAATAATAAATCTCGGATGACAACACTTTCTCAAAACAATCATAATATGATATAACAAGATGGTATCTCGCTAGCCCTTTCTGACACCACAAAATATAAATGCAGAGCACCTTTAAAGACCAAGGACCGACTAGACATTGTAATTCATGGTAAAAGAGATCCAGTCAAGTCATACTCAATGTAAACTAACAATAATGAATGCAAATGACAGCGGTGCTCTCCAACTGGTGCTTTTTAATTAGAGGATGATGACTCAGCATAAAAGTAAATAGATAGGCCCTTCGCAGAGGGAAGCAGGGATTTGTAGAGGTGCCAGAGCTCGGTTTTGAAACAGAGGTGAATAATATTTTGAGCGGTATACTTTCATTGTCAACATAACAACCAAGAGATGGCGATATCTTCCATGCTACACACATTATAGGCGGTTCCCAAACAGAATGGTAAAGTTTATACTCCCCCTTCCACCAACAAGCATCAATCCATGGCTTGCTCGAAACAATGAGTGCCTCCAACTAAAAAGTGTCCCAGGGGGAGTTTTGTTTGCGATTATTTTGATTTAGTTTGCATAAAGCATGGGACTAGGCATACCGGTGACCAGCCATTTATCTCGTGAGTGAGGAGCGGAGTCCACTCCTCTTGAGAATAACCCGCCTAACATGGAAGATACAGACAACCCTAGTTGATACATGAGCTATTCGAGCATACAAAACAGGATATTTATTTGAAGGTTTAGAGTTTGGCACATACAAATTTACTTGGAACGGCTGGTAGATACCGTATATAGGTAGGTATAGTGGACTCATGTGGAATAACTTTGGGGTTTAAGGGATTTGGATGCACAAGCAGTATTCCCGCTTAGTACAGGTGAAGGCTAGAAAAAGACTGGGAAGCGACCAACTAGAGAGCGACAACAGTCATGAACATGCATTAAAATTAATCAACATCGAATGCAAGCATGAGTAGGATATAATCCACCATGAACATAAATATCGTGAAGGCTATGTTGATTTTGTTTCAACTTCATGCGTGAACATGTGCCAAGTCAAGACACTTAAATCATTCAGAGGAGGATACCACCCTATCATACCACATCATAACCATTTTAATAGCATGTTGGCATGCAAGGTAAACCATTATAACTCATAGCTAATCAAGCATGGCATAAAAAACTATGATCTTTAATTGTCATTGGAAACATGTTTATTCATAATAGGCTGAATCAGGAACGATGAACTAATCATATTTACAAAAACAAAAGAGGTCGAGTTCGTATCATCTATTCTCATCTCAGCCAGTCCATCATATATCATCATAATTGCCTTTCACTTGCACGATCGAATGATGTGAATAATAATAATAGTGCACGTGCATTGGACTAAGCTGGAATCTGCAAGCATTCAAAAAACAGGAGAAGATAAGGCAATATGGGCTCTTTTGTCAGATCAACAATAATGCATATAAGAGCCACTTCTACAATTTAATTATGGTCTTCTCCTATCGACCCCCAAAGAAATCGACCCCCAAAGAAAAGAAAAGAAATAAAACTATTTACACGGGAAAGCTCCCAACAAGCAAAAGAAGAACATGAAATGTTTTTGGGTTTTCTTTTTAATTACTACTACAAGCATGGAAGGTAAATTAATTAAAAACTACAACTAATTTTTTTTGGTTTTTCTTAAGGTTTATTAAACACACAAGAAGAAAGCATAAAAAGGAAAATAAACTAGCATGGATGATACAATGAAAAAGTATGAGCACCGACATCTAACAATGAGTGTGTGAGCATAAATGTAATGTCGGTGGGAAATACGTACTCCCCCAAGCTTAGGCTTTTGGCTAAGTTGGTCTATGGCCATGGCTGGCCTGGCGGATATCCGTAATTATAGTTGGGGTCGTACTACGATGCAGCGGCTATCGCCTGCTGAGCTGCAGCGTGGCGACGAGCGGCCTCCTCTCTCCTCTCGTACTCATCTGCCTCCTCTCTGGTAATAGTATATCCTCCTCTTGCGTGAAGTTGAAAATTCAAACCTCCTCACAAAGGTACTGGTGAGATAGTGATACTGGCTGCACTTCTCTTCCTCGAAGCTCACAAGATCAGCGTTACGCAAATATGCGTTAAATTCTTCCTTAATTCCCGCTCGATCCATAAAGTTCTCAGACGGCCACTCACAAGGACGCACTGGAGCGTCTCTTGATGGCTCTTCATCAGCATCACGCATTGCAAGCCTAAGTCCTTGCTTCCTTGAAGAACCACCTCGAAACATTTTCCTAAGCATATTTCTTCCTCTGAAAAATTCTGAAATTTTTTAGTAACTTCAAAATAAAAGTAAACCAAACTCAATAATATTGATAGCAACTACTCCTACAAGTCCCTAGGGCCTATATCATGCATCAAAACTACTTTTGACCATATAAATTTGACATGCAAGCTCAAGAACAGGGTCACCTAAGCAACACAAATTTGCAATGAATAAAGCACTAGAACAAAAACTAATTGGACCAATGGAGGAGTCACATACCAGGGAACAATCTCCCCAAGCAGTTTTGTGAGAGGTGCTTTGAGCAAGGAGATTGAAAATGGCAGCAAACCGAGCTTGGACTCGGGTTTGAGCTGGTTATTCGTGTTTGTGGGAGGAAGATGAAGTGTGTGGGTGCAGGAATAAATGGAGGAGGGCCACCGTGGGCCCACGAGGCAGGGGGCGCGCCCTAGAGGGGTGGGCGCGCCATCCACCCTCGTGGGCAGGTGGTTGACCCCCCTGGTGTGTTCTCAGTTACATAAATCCTCAAATATTCTAGAAAAAAAATCATATTTAAATTTCAGGACATTTGGAGAACTTTTATTTTCGAGGTATTTTTATATTGCACGGATAATCAGATAACAGACAGAAAAATATTTATTTTGATTTTATTTAATATAAATAACAGAAAGTAAAAGTGGGGTACAGAAGGTTGTGCCTTCTAGTTTCATCCATCTCATGATCATCAAAAGGAATCCACTAACAAGGTTGATCAAGTCTTGTTAACGAACTCATTTCGAATAACATGAAACCGGAGAAATTTTGAATAACACTATGTTACCTCAACAGGGATATGCACATCCCCAATAATAAGAATATCATATTTCTTCTTGACAGTAGGAAGAGGAAGTTCAAAACATCCAAATATAATCGATGGCATTTTTCCAATAGAGTTGATACTATGAACTTGTAACATCCCAAATTTTCAATTTGAATGTTATACATTAGATCATCAATGCATATCATATTTGTTTTGCATTCTGGTTGATCCTAGAAGTTCTACGCAACTCAATGACCCACGGAGAGAGTTGGGGATTTCGATATTTTCATATTTGAGTTTTCTCAAATTTTGAGAATAGGATCATTTGATTTTATTTATTTTATCATCAATTATTTCTATTACAAAAATATGAGAGAGGGAATAAAATGACTTTCCCAAAATACAGAAATATTGAGGATTTAATAATAAAATCAAATAAGATTTTATTTCAGAGTTTTTCGGTGTTTTATTTGAATTTAGGAAAAAATGCGTTTTTCAAAATTGCATCTAGGCCCCAAATAAATGTTCACCTTGTGAGGCTTGATTTTAGAAGCCCGTGAAAATTTATTTCGGAATTTTTGGAGTCCGTTTAGTATTCCTTTTTTTCTTTTTCTTCCGAGCAGAATATTTTAAAAAAAATGCGCCGCGCGCTGACTGGGCCAAGGCCCAGCCGACGGCCCACCCCGCCGCCTGCCGTCTCCTTCCAGGAGACCGGAGCCGCGCCGCCGCCCGAGTCCGGCTCGGAGCCGCCCCGCCGTGCCCCCTCCCCCAAGGCAGCACACCCCCTCCTTAAATACCGGACCCCCGCCGCCCTGACCTCACCCCACCCCGCCCCGAGCCTCCCGTCGCCGAGCCGTCGCCGCGCCGCCGCCCGACGCCGCAGCCGCCCCGCCGCCTGTGCCACCGCCGCCCGAGCCGCGCGCCGCCCGCCACCGCCTCCCGTCGCCGCGCCGCACCGCGCCACACCCCGCCGACCCGCCGGAGCCCCGCCCCGCCCGCCGGAGTGCCTCGCCGGAGGTATAGCCGCCGCCGTTCGCCGTTCGTTTTTTTAAAAAACCACCTTGGTTTATTTTTTTTCGAAACCCTAGATCGGTTTATTTTTTTCCCTGGTTTATTTAGTTAGTGAACGTTCACCGATCCGTTCGTTTTAGCGAATGTGTTCTCCGGTTAGTTTCTGTTAACGAACGTCCATTCGATTAACTGTTCATCAGTTTTCTTTTTCTCGGATTAAATCCATGATTTATCTGATCGCGATTCCTGATCTGATTTTCATTTTAGTTTAACTTTTCGCTCGTTTATCGGAATCAGGCGATTCAAGCGCCTAGAGTTTCGTCTCGAAACCCTCTATCCGTTTAATCAACTTAAACAAGATTTTGCTACTGTAAAATTTGCCCTAGATCCAGATTACTAGAACGAAGTTGTTGTCTTTCGCCGTTTGACTTTCGTTGCTTCGTTCGATTTGATTTTTTCGCCAACGGGAGTTCTTAAGTTGAACCTTCTGGTTAGATCTCTTATTTGAGTTTTACCTGTGCATTAGATGAGTACTTATTGTATGCTCGTTTGTTTGTTTGCGATAGAGTATCCGGAGTGCACCGCCTGTTACCTCGAATCGTTAGGTTTCCCGGATCATCAGCAAGGCAAGTAACACTTTGATCATACCTTCTCTACTACCCAGTTTTATTGCATTAGATCAATCCTCACACATTGCATGATTAGGATCTAATTAAATTGTGGGATGGGAAGTCGATGAGGTAGTACCTATTACCAGTTTATTTTCAAACCTTTGGGAGTTACTTCTACGTTTGCTTATTATGCCATGCTATGCTAGTAGACATGGATTAGGTGAGTGAAATCCATGACAGATGTGAGATTGTTAATTAATGGTTTATCTAAGGTGGCAACTTAAACACACATCTGGGTGGATTGAGGTACCTGGGTATTCCAGGACTTGCCTGTTTTGTTTTGGACCGCCACCCAGGCTCAAAGGGATCATAAGACTATTCATACTAGAAACTTCCGTGTGCAGCCACAAGCTATTATGGGCTCTAACATAGTTGACTAAGTTGTGCGAACTCTTATAGTGGTAGACTAGCAGATGTAGGGGATGTAGGTGGTACGGTCTACCCGATCATAAGGTGCTAGCGCTTTTGAAAGACTATGTCTCGGTCATCCGTCTTCTCAAACACCCTGTAGTGCGAGAAACCAAACGGAGGCGATCGAGTCTTATGGGGAAAAGTGTGCAAACCTCTGCAGAGTGTAACAAACTAATCATGATTAGCCGTGTCCTCGGTTATGGACATCTTGAGTATCTAGTACTTGGATTATCATGTGAATCTCAACATGTTACTCTAAATTAATTTTGTTGGGTTATGTTTAATGATGATGCTTAACTGGGATTGAGAATGCTGTCAACCATTCTCAATGTTTAACAACTACCATGATAGTTAAATAAATTTATTCATTTGAAGTAGGGAAAAATTGGCTTTACGCAAAAACTGTAACCATAGAGCTTTCCACCAGCCAAATATGCATATAGTATAGTTGTTTCATTCCATTACTCTCTATGTGTTACATTGCCAGCATATTCCATGTGCTGACCCGTTTCGAGCTGCAACGTCAATGTTGCAGACTTTTCAGACGACGATTAAGGAGTTTTTAGGTCGTGGTTCTATACTCAGTGATGCCGTTGGAGTTGATGGACTCACTTATCTTCCAAGCCTTCCGCTGTTATCGTTATTAGATGACCTTAAGCCATATTTATTGTAATAAGTTCTCTTATGAGACACTCGATGTAATAAGTGTGTGATTGCTACTCTGCTATAAATCCTCCGAGTACTGTGTGGTTTCAGCATTATTGATCCAGGGATGACACCGGAGCACAGAGATCAGACTGTTTGAGGTCTGGTCGCTACAGAGATGATATCAGAGCACACGCTGACTGTAGGACATGACCACTAAGCTAAAAGACCTAGATCACTATTCAATCTCTTCTGTTCTGAACTCTCATCCTTTCTACTCTTTAGGATGGTGGATGCAAGGAACAAGTTCACACAACCGGATGAAGATACACCCTTTGGACGACACTTGAAGGAAGTCACTAGATACCTGAACATAGGAGTACCAAGCTTCACGGGAACCTACAACGCCAATTTACCTGAAGAAGAGCACTGGATGATTCAAGTTCAAGTTCCAGGAAGAACGTTCATGCCAGTCACTGAGCCCATAGAGTTTTCTTTTGATGCACCAACTTGGAATCTAGGAAAGAGCATGGCATCTCACATCGCCATGGGACGCATTGGAGAAGTCTACCGCAAGGATCTCAAGGATACTATCTACCAGATTTGTGGGCGCCGGGATGAACACTGGGAGATGATCAGCACCAGGAAGGATAGATCAATCGCAGCTTTTATCCAGGAGCTAAACCAGCACATTTGACGACAGGAGAACCAGATGTGTGCCGACATGATAGATCTGAAGAAGGCTAAGACAAGAATCAAGGAACTGGAGGAAGAACTCAAGGCTACACATGAAGATTATGAAGAAGAAATTAAAGTATTTGTGGAGAAGAATGACGACCTGATCAAGAAGATTGGAATATTTATGGGAGGCCCTACGCCAGTAGAGGAAGACGAAGAACCCCAGGAAATTAGCCCGGAAGACTACATCATCATCGACGGCACCGACTCGGAAGCAGATAGTAGCGATGATGACTGTTGATGAAACTGGAGCAGATATCATGGAGTCTGCAACCGAAGAATATTTCTACTAGACCACCTCATCAGTAGTAGTAGTCCACCATGTAAATATAGTAGTCCGAGCACTTTTGCGATAGTTAGATTGATTGTATGCCTTTGTTTGATTGATTGAAGTGAATTGTTTGCTTTTGCCTCATGTGCATATGGGTAGTGTTTTCTCTTTAGACCCCCTCTATTCTTATATCTCATCTTTTCTAAACCCATAGATGCCTCCGAGACGTGACCCCGGATTTGCTTTCCCACCGGAGCTCACCCAGTTGATCCAGCAGCAGAACACGTTGATGCAGTTGCTAGTCCAGAATCAGAATCAGGGGGACAATAACAACAACCCACCACCACCACCCCCACCTGTTGACCACTTAGCCCGTTTTCTTAGGCTAAATCCGCCGGTGTTTTCCAGTAGCACCGAGCCGATAGTAGCAGATGATTGGCTCCGCAAGATAGCTAGGGAGTTGACCACAGCAGGATGCACAGATGCGGAGAAGGTGAAGTTTGCCGCACATCAGCTAGAAGGACCCGCAGCATCATGGTGGGAGAATTTCACAGCCACTTTTCCTGTAGACACTGTCACATGGGACCAGTTTCAGCAGGCTTTTCGTACTGCCCATGTTTCAGCAGGAGCTATGGCCATGAAGAAGCATGAGTTTCGTAACTTGCGCCAAGGAGGACGGACAGTTGGCCAGTATGTGGAGGAATTTAGTAAGTTAGCACGTTATGCCCTAGATGACGTCGCTACAGATGCAACTAAGCAAGAGAAGTTTCTGGAAGGACTGAATGATGAGTTGAGCATGCAGTTGATGGTAGCCACCTTCAACAACTACTAGGAGTTGGTAGATCGTTCTCTTATGATTGAAGGGAAGCAGCAGCAAATTGAGAATCGCAAGAGGAAATATGGACAAGGAAAGTACAATACAGGAGCTCAGCAGAAGCCACGTTTTACCCCTAGACCGGGAGGACACTTTCAGCATACCCATGGAGGAGGTAGCTCGCACAATCACAATGGCACCAAGAATGATAATGGCAATGGAGGAAGCAACGGCCAGAACCGCACCAACCCCTCAACCCCAGCCAAGAAGGACCTAAGTCAAGTCACTTGTTTTAAGTGTTCGAAGACAGGACATTATGCCAATGAATGTCCTGAAGGCCAAAATGGCAATGGAAGTTTTGGGAAGAAGCCGAACCCTTTCAACAGGGGACAGGTGAACCACGTTAGCGTGGAGGAGGTTGAAGCTCAGCCCGATGCAGTAATAGGTAAGTTTTTGGTTAAGTCATTTACTGCACTCGTTCTTTTTGATACTGGTGCATCGCATTCATACATCTCAAGGGGATTTGTGAATAAGTATAACCTACCAACCCAAGCCCTTAGGTCACCCATGTTAGTAACCTCGCCCGGAGCAGAGTATGTGGCTAGTCTATGGTGTGACCGGTTACCATTAAGGATTGGTAGCTATGTTTTTCCCTCAGACCTAATAGTATTGGAATCTCAAGGATTGGATGTGATATTAGGCATGGATTGGTTATCAAAGTATGAAGGGAATATTGAATGTGCTAGTAAGTCAATTTTGCTTACCACCCCAGAAGGGAGAAGGATCAAGTATGTATCCCGGCATGTGCCAAAGAGGACTCAAGTAAATTGCCTAACAGGAGTTGTGTAGGAGGAAGTACCAGTGGTAAGGGATTTTCCTGATGTATTTCCAGAGGAGTTGCCAGGCATGCCACCGGATAGAGACATTGAGTTCTTGATTGAGTATTGCCAGGCACGGGGCCAATATCAAAGAGACCATATAGGATGCCAGCAAAGGATTTGGTGGAAATTAAGAAGCAGATTAAGGAGTTATTGGATAAGGGATATATTCGCCCAAGTTCTTCACCTTGGGGATCGCCAGTACTTCTAGTGGAGAAGAAGGAAGGATCGTTAAGGATGGTTGTTGATTATCGAGGATTGAATGAAGTAACGATCAAGAACAAGTACCCACTACCAATGATCAACGATCTGTTTGATCGATTGCAAGGAGCTAAGGTATTTTCCAAGATCGATCTGCGATCAGGATACCACCAGTTGAAGATTCGAGAATAGGATATTCCGAAGACAGCTTTTACCACCAGGTATGGGCTGTATGAGTATACCGTTATGTCATTTGGTCTGACTAACACACCTGCCTATTTTATGAACATGATGAACAAAGTGTTTATGGAGTTTTTGGATAAGTTCATCGTAGTGTTCATTGATGATATCCTGGTTTATTCGAAGAATGAATAGGAGCATAAGGAGCATTTGCGTTTGGTATTTGGAAAACTCAGAGAACATCAATTATATGCCAAGTTCAGCAAATGTGAGTTTTGGTTGAAGGAAGTAGGATTCCTCGGACATGTTATATCTGGTGAAGGTATAGCAGTAGATCCGTCTAAAGTTGAAACCGTGACCAAGTGGGAAGCCTCAACAACAGTTGGAGAGATCCGGAGTTTTCTTGGACTCGCAGGATACTAGCGGAGATTTATTGAGAATTTCTCAAAGATTGCGAAACCTATGATAGAGTTATTAAAGAAGGAAACCAAGTTCATATGGACAGAGGAGTGTGAGGCTAGTTTCCAGGAGTTGAAGAAACGCTTAGTTACCTCACCAGTGTTGATTTTGCCAGACCAGACCAAGGATTATGAGGTGTATTGCGACACTTCACGTCGAGGACTTGGAGCAGTGCTTATGCAGGAAGGAAGAGTTGTTTCATATGCCTCAAGACAACTGAAGCCCCATGAGTTGAATTATGCTATGCATGATTTGGAGTTAGCAGCCGTAGTGCATGCATTGAAAACATGGAGACATTTCCTCATTGGAAATCATTGTGAGGTGTACACGGATCATAAGAGTTGAAGTACATTTTCACACAGAAGGAGTTAAATCTCAGACAAAGGAGATGGTTGGAGCTTATCAAGGATTATGATATGAAATTACATTATCACCCCGGAAAGGCTAATGTAGTAGCTGACGCATTAAGCCGCAAGAGCCATGTCAATACATTAATGACGGGAGAAATACCCAAGGAGTTAGCAGAAAATCTTCGTGAACTATGTTTGGAAATAGTTCCGAGAGGCTATGTAGCAGCATTGGAGATTCAGTCAACTTTGATGGATAGAATCAGAGAAGCTCAGAAATCTGACAAAGAGATTGCCGCTATAAAGGAGAAACTGAGCAAAGGAAAAGCTAAAGGATTTCGTGAGGATGAACACGACACCCTATGGTTTGAATACCGCGTTTACGTGCCCAATGACCCGGAGATCAGGAAGTTGATTTTGCAAGAGGCACACGATTCACCATATTCAATTCATCAAGGAAATACCAAGATGTATCTGGATTTGAAGGATATTTTCTGGTGGACCTGAATGAAGAAGGATATTGCGGAGTATGTAGCCGTTTGTAATGTATGTCAGAGAGTAAAGGCAGAGTATCAGAAGCCAGCAGGATTGTTACAACCATTGCCGATACCCGAATGGAAGTGGGATAAGCTAGGCATGGATTTTATCACGGGATTGCCCAGGACTCGTTCAGGCTATGACTCAATTTGGGTTGTAGTTGATCGATTGACGAAAGTAGCTCATTTCATCCCAGTAAAGACCACTTACACCAGTGCTAAGTTGGCAAAGATATACATGACCAGGATCGTATGTCTGCATGGAGTTCCAAGGAGTATCGTATCAGATAGAGGAACCCAGTTTACCTCAAAGTTCTGGAAGCAGTTGCACGAAACTTTGGGTACCAGGCTAGAGTTCAGTACAGCTTTTCATCCACAGACAGATGGACAGACCGAGAGGGTAAATCAGATTTTGGAGGATATGCTGAAAGCTTATGCGCTAGATTATGGATCTAGTCGGGACGATAATTTGCCATATGCAGAGTTCTCTTACAACAACAGTTACCAAACCAGTTTAAAGATGGCCCCTTTCGAAGCCTTGTACGGAAGGAGGTGCAGGACACCGTTGTCATGGGACGAAGTTGGAGACCGTCAGTTGTTTGGACCTGACTTGATTAAAGAGTCTGAACGGAAGGTGAAGTTGATTCGCGATAGGCTCAAGGTAGCCCAGTCCAGACAGAAAAGTTATGCAGATTCTAAACGCAAGGAGACAGTTTATGAATTTGGAGATAGAGCTTACCTTCGAGTATCTCCACTTCGAGGAACAAAGCGTTTTGGAGTTAAAGGGAAGTTAGCACCACGATTTGTAGGACCATATCGAGTTTTGGAACGTATGGGAGAAGTGGCCTACAAGTTGGAATTGCCCGAAGGATTGTCAGGAGTTCATGATGTGTTCCACGTTTCCCAGTTGAAGAAGTGTCACGCGGAGATGGCTGACATACCGTTGAGAGATACAGTGCCTTTGGAAACTATTTAGTTGGATAACGATTTGACCTACGAGGAGAAACCAGTCAAGATTCTCGAGTTTGCTAGTCGAGTTACTCGCAGCAAGGTTATCAAGTTTTGCAAAGTTCAGTGAAGCCACCACTCAGAGGATGAAGCCACCTGGGAGCGAGAGGAAGATTTGTTCAAGGACCACCCTCACCTATTTTCTAGCCAACCCGAATCTCGAGGGCGAGATTCATCTTAAGGGGGGTAGGTTTGTAACATCCCAAATTTTCATTTTGGAATGTTATACATTAGATCATCAATGCATATCATATTTCTTTTGCATTCTGGTTGATCCTAGAAGTTCTACACAACTCAATGACTCACGGAGAGAGTTGGGGATTTCGATATTTTCATATTTGAGTTTTCTCAAATTTTGAGAATAGGATCATTTGATTTTATTTATTTTATCATCAATTATTTCTATTACAAAAATATGAGAGAGGGAATAAAATGACTTTCCCAAAATACAGAAATATTGAGGATTTAATAATAAAATCAAATAAGATTTTATTTCGGAGTTTTTCGGTGTTTTATTTGAATTTAGGAAAAAATACGTTTTTCAAAATTGCATTTAGGTCCCAAATAAATGTTCACTTTGTGAGGCTTGATTTTAGAAGCCCGTGAAAATTTATTTCGGAATTTTTGGAGTCCGTTTAGTATTCCTTTTTTTTCTTTTTCTTCCGAGCAGAATATTTAAAAAAACGCGCCGTGCGCCGACTGGGCCAAGGCCCAGCCGACGGCCCACCCCGCCGCCTGCCGTCTCCCTCCAGGAGACCGGAGCCGCGCCGCCGCCCGAGTCCGGCTCGGAGCCGCCCCGCCGTGCCCCTCCCCCAAGGCAGCACACCCCCTCCTTAAATACCGGACCCCCGCCGCCCTCACCTCACCCCACCCCGCCCCGAGCCTCCCGTCGCCGAGCCATCGCCGCGCCGCCGCTCGACGCCGCAGCCGCCCCGCCGCTCGTGCCGCCGCCGCCCGAGCCGCGCGCCGCCGCCCACCGCCTCCCGTCGCCGCGCCGCACCCCGCCGACCCGCCGGAGCCCCGCCCCGCCCGCCGGAGTGCCTCACCGGAGGTATAGCCGCCGCCGTTCGCCGTTCGGTTTTAAAAAAAAAACCCGCCTTGGTTTATTTTTTTTCAAAACCCTAGATCGTTTTATTTTTTTTCCTGGTTTATTTAGTTAGTGAACGTTCACCGGTCCGTTCGTTTTAGCGAACGTGTTCACCGGTTAGTTTCTGTTAACGAACGTCCGTTCGATTAACTGTTCGTCAGTTTTCTTTTTCTCAGATTAAATCCATGATTTATCTGATCGCGATTCCTGATCCGATTTTCGTTTTAGTTTAACTTTTCGCTCGTTTATCGGAATTAGGCGATTCAAGCGCCTAGAGTTTCGTCTCGAAACCCTCTATCCGTTTAATCAACTTAAACAAGATTTTGCTACTGTAAAATTTGCCCTAGATCTAGAATACTAGAACGAAGTTGTTGTCTTTCGCCGTTTAACTTTCGTTGCTTCGTTCAATTTGATATTTTTTGCCAACCGGAGTTCTTAAGTTGAACCTTCTGGTTAGATCTCTTATTTGAGTTTTACCTTTGCATTAGATGAGTACTTATTGTATGCTCGTTTGTTTGTTTGCGAGAGAGTATCCGGAGTGCGCCGCCTGTTACTTCGAATCGCTAGGTTTCCCGGATCATCAGCAAGGCAAGTAACACTTTGATCATACCTTCTCTACTACCCAGTTTTATTGCATTAGATCAATCCTCACACATTGCATGATTAGGATCTAATTAAATTGTGGGATGGGAAGTCGATGAGGTAGTACCTATTACCAGTTTATTTTCAAACCTTTGGGAGTTACTTCTACGTTTGCTTATTATGCCATGCTATGCTAGTAGACGTGGATTGGGTGAGTCAAATCCATGACAGATGTGAGATTGTTAATTAATGGTTTATCTAAGGTGGCAACTTAAACACACATCTTGGTGGATTGAGGCACCTGGGTATTCCAAGACTTGCCTGTTTTGTTTTGGACCGCCACCCAGGCTCAAAGGGATCATAAGACTATTCATACTAGAAACTTCCGTGTGCAGCCACAAGCTATTATGGGCTCTAGCATAGTTGACTAAGTTGTGCGAACTCTTACAGTGGTAGACTACCAGATGTAGGGGATGTAGGTGGTACGGTCTACCCGATCGTAAGGTGCTAGCGCTTCTGAAAGACTATGTCTCGGTCATCCGTCTTCTCAAACACCCTGTAGTGCGAGAAACCAATCGGAGGCGATCGAGTCTTGTGGGGAAAAGTGCGCAAACCTCTGCAGAGTGTAACAAACTAATCATGATTAGCCGTGTCCTCGGTTATGGACATCTTGAGTATCTAGTACTTGGATTATCATGTGAATCTCAACATGTTACTCTAAATTAATTTTGTTGGGTTATGTCTAATGATGATGCTTAATTGGGATTGAGAATGCTGTCAACCATTCTCAATGTTTAACAACTACCATGATAGTTAAATAAATTTATTCCTTTGAAGTAGGGAAAAATTGGCTTTACGCAAAAACTGTAACCATAGAGCTTTCCACCAACCAAATATGCATATAGTATAGTTGTTTCATTCCATTACTCTCTACGTGTTACATTGCCAGCATATTCCATGTGCTGACCCATTTCGGGCTGCAACGTTAATGTTGCAGACTTTTCAGACGATGATTAAGGAGTTTTTAGGTCGTGGTTCTATACTCAGTGATGCCGTTGGAGTTGATGGACTCACTTATCTTCCAAGCCTTCCGCTGTTATCGTTATTAGATGGCCTTAAGCCATATTTATTGTAATAAGTTCTCTTATGAGACACTCGATGTAATAAGTGTGTGATTGCTACTCTGCTATAAATCCTCCAAGTACTGTGTGGTGTCAGCATTACTGATCCAGGGATGACACCGGAGCACAGAGATCAGACTGTTTGAGGTCTGGTCGCTACAGAACTTGAGGTTGTTTCCTCGGAAAGTGTACCGTATGCTCATTGCCATTAACATGAAAAGTGACATTGCCTTTAGTGCAATCAATAACAGCCCCTGCATTACTCAAAAAGGGTCTTCCAAGAATAATAGACATACTATCGTCCTCGGTAATATCAAGAATAACAAAGTCCGTTAAAATAGTAACGCTTGCAACTACAACAGGCACATCCTCACAAATGCCGACAGGTATAGCAGTTGATTTATCAGCCATTTGCAAAGATATTTCAGTAGGTGTCAACTTATTCAAATCAAGTCTACGATATAAAGAGAGAGGCATAACACTAACACCGGCTCCAAGATCACATAAAGTAGTTTAAACATAGTTTTTTTAATGGAGCATGGTATAGTTGGTACTCCTGGATCTCCAAGTTTCTTTGGTATTCCACCCTTAAAAGTATAATTAGCAAGCATGGTGGAAATTTCAACTTCAGGTATCTTTATTTTATTTGTAATAATATCTTTCATGTACCTAGCATAAGGATTGGTTTTGAGTATATCAGTTAATCGCATACGCAAAAAGATAGGTCTAATCATTTCAGCAAAGCGCTCAAAATCCTCATCATCCTTTTTCTTGGATGGTTTGTGAGGAAAAGGCATGGGTTTCTGAACCCAAGGCTCTCTTTCTTTACCATGTTTCCTAGCAACAAAGTCTTTCTTATCATAATGTTGATTCTTTGATTGTGGGTTATCAAGATCAACAACAGGTTCAATTTCTATGTCATTATCATTACTAGGTTGAGCATCATTATGAACATTATCATTAACATTATCACTGGTTTCAGGTTCATTACCAGATTGTGTTTCAGCATCAGAAATAGAAATATCATTTGGATTCTCAGGTGTTTCAACAATAGGATCACTAGAAGCATGCAAAGTCCTATCATTTTTCTTTTTCTTCTTTTTAGAAGAACTAGGTGCATCTATATTATTTCTCTGAGAATCTTGCTCAATTCTCTTAGGGTGGCCTTCAGGATACAAAGGTTCCTGAGTCATTCTACTAGTTCTAGTAGCCACTCTAACATCATTATCATTATCTTTACTATTCAAATCATTTTGAGCTTTAAGTACTTGTTCTACTTGAGTGGTAACTATAGAATCATGTTTACTAATAAGTTTAAGTTCACCTTTAACATTGGCCATATAATCACCCAAGTGTTCAAGCATATTTGAATTGTTTTTCAATTGTCTACCAAATTTATCTACGGGATTTTAGCTTTATCATATCTATAGAGAGAATTTACCTTTACTACCTATGTCGGGTTATCAAGACCATGAGGTTCTTTAATAGGTAATGGATTAAGTTTATATGTTTTTTCAACAGGCGGTAAATTAAGACCATGTATTTATTCAATATGAGGTGAATTCTTAACATCTTCAGCTTTAATACCTTTTTATTTCATAGATTTCTTTGCCTCTTGCATATCTTCAGGACTGAGAAATAGAATACCCCTCTTCTTCGGAGTTGGTTTAGGAATAGGCTCAGGAATTGGCTCTGGAGGTGTCCAATTATTTTCATTTGTCAACATATTATTCAATAGAATTTCAGCTTCATCCGGTGTTCTTTCCCTGAAAACAGAACCAGCACAACTATCCAGGTAATCTCTGGAGGCATCGGTTAGTCCATTATAAAAGATATCAAGTATTTCGTTTTTCTTAAGAGGATGATGAGGCAAAGCATTAAGTAATTGGAGAAGCCTCCCCCAAGCTTGTGGGAGACTCTCTTCTTCAATTTGCACAAAATTATATATATCCCTTAAAGCAGCTTGTTTCTTACGAGCAGGGAAATATTTAGCTGAGAAGTAATAAATCATATCCTGGGGACTACGCACACAACCAGGATCAAGAGAATTAAACCATATCTTAGCATCACCTATTAATGAGAATGAAAATATTTTAAGAATATAAAAGTAACGAGCTCTCTCATCTTTAGTGAACAGGGTAGCTATATCATTTAATTTAGTAAGATGTGCCACAACAGTTTCAGATTCATAACCATGAAAAGGATCAGATTCAACCAAAGTAATTATATCAGGATCAACAGAGAATTCATAATCCTTATAAGTAACAAAGATAGGTGAAGTAGCAAAAGTAGGGTCAGGTTTCATTCTAGCATTTAGAGATTGCTTACTCCATTTAGTTAATAACCTTTTGAGTTCATTTCTATTTTGGCAAGCTAAAATAGCTAAAGAAGCTTCTTGATCAAATACATAACCCTTAGGAATAACAAGTGATTCTTCATCATCACTTTCATCAGTATCATCAGATTCAATACTTTCAATCTCTCTAGCCCTAGCAAGTTGTTCATCAAGAAAATCACTAAGTGGCATAGTAGTATCAAGCATAGAGGTAGTTTCATCATAAGTATCATGCATAGAAGAAGTGGCATCATCAATAACATGCGACATATCAGAACGAATAGCAGAAGCAGGTGCAGGTGTCGCAAACTTACTCATAACAGAAGGTGAATCAAGTGCAGAGCTAGATGACAGTTCCTTACCTCCCCTCGTAGTTGAGGGATAGATCTTGGTTTTTGGATCTCTCAAGTTCTTCATAATGATAAGCAGATATATATCCCAAGTGACTCAAAGAATAGAGCTATGCTCCCCGGCAACGGCGCTAAAAAATAGTCTTGATAACCCACAAGTATAGGGGATCGCAACAGTTTTCGAGGGTAAAGTATTTAACCCAAATTTATTGATTCGACACAAGGGGAGCCAAAGAGTACTCTCAAGTATGAGCAGCTGAGTTGTCAATTCAACCACACCTAGAAACTTAATATCTGCAGCAAAGTGTTTAGTAGCAAGGTAATATGATAGTAGTGGTAACGGTAGTAAAAGTAATGTTTTTGGTATTTTGTAGTGATGATAGCAATAGCAACGGGAAAGTAAATAAGCGAAGAACAATATATGGTAAGCTCGTAGGCAATGGATTAGTGATGGAGAATTATGCCGGATGTGGTTCATCATGTAACATTCATAACCTAGGGTAACACAGAACTAGCTCCAGTTCATTGATGTAATGTAGGCATGTATTCCGAATATATTCATACGTGCTTATGGAAAAGAACTTGCATGAAATCTTTTGTCCTACCTCCCGTGGCAGCGGGGTCCTTACGGAAACTAAGGGATATTAAGGCCTCCTTTTAATAGAGAACCGGAACAAAGCATTAACACATAGTGAATACATGAACTCCTCAAACTATGGTCACCACCGGTAAGTATCCCGATTATTGTCACTTCGGGGTTAACGGATCATAACACATAATAGGTGACTATAGACTTGCAAGATAGGATCAAGAACACTCATATATTGATGAAAACATAATAGGTTCAGATCTGAAATCATGGCACTCGGGCCCCCGTGACAAGCATTAAGCATAGCAAAGTCATAGCAACATCAATCTCAGAACATAGTGGACACTAGGGATCAAACCCTAACAAAACTAGCTCGATTACATGATAGATCCCATCCAACCCATCATCGTCCAGCAAGCCTACGATGGAATTACTCACGCACGACGGTGAGCATCATGAAATTGGTGATGGAGGATGGTTGGTGATGACGGTGGCGACGGATTCCCCTCTCCGGAGCCCCGAACGGAGTCCAGATAAGCCCTCTCGAGAGGTTTTAGGGCTTGGCGGCGGCTCCGTATCGTAAAACGCGATGATTTCTTCTCTATGATTTCTTTCTCCCCGAAACTCAATATATGGAGGTGGAGTTGGAGTCGGAGAGGCAACATGAGGCCCACGAGGTAGGGGGGCGCGCCCTAGGGGGGCAGGTGCCCCCACCCTCGTGGAGAGACGGAGGGCCTCCTCCCTTCATCTTTGGCAGGTATTTTTCTTATTTTCTGAAAAGTGGCTCCGTGAAGTTTCATGCCATTCTGAGAACGTTTGCTCCTGCACATAAATAACACCATGGTAATTCTGCTGAAAGCAGCGCCAGTCCGGGTTAGTTCCATTCAAATCATGCAAGTTAGAGTCCAAAACAAGGGTGAAAGTGTTTGGAAAAGTAGATACGTTGAAGACGTATCATGCTTCCGCTTTCGGTCTATGAGGGTACGTATACACACTCTCCCCCTCTCGTTTCTATGCATCTCCTAGATAGATCTTGCGTGAGCATAGGATTTTTTTTTGAAATTTCATTCTACGTTCCCCAACAGTGGCATCCGAGCCAGGTCTATGCGTAGATGATATGCACGAGTAGAACACAAAGAGTTGTGGGTGGTGATCGTCATACTGCTTACCACCAATGTCTTATTTTGATTCGGTGGTATTGTTGGATGAAGCGGGTGGTATTGTTGGATGAAGCGGCCCGGACCAACCTTACATGACCACGTTCATGAGACTGGTTCCACCGACACACATGCAACTAGTTTTGCATAAAGGTGGCTGGCGGGTGTCTGTTTCTCCAACTTTAGTTGAATCAAATTTGACTGCGGCCGGTCCTTGTTGAAGGTTAAAACAACAAACTTGATAAATCACCGTTTTGGTTTTGATGCGTAGGTAAGAACGGTTCTTGCTAGAAGCCCGTAGCAGCCACGTAAAACTTGCAACAACAAAGTAGAGGGCGTCTAACTTGTTTTCACAGGGCATGTTGTGATGTGACATGGTCAAGACATGATGTGATATACGTTATTGTATGAGATGATCATGTTTTGTAAAAGTAACTGGCAACCGGCAGGAGCCTTATGGTTGTCTCTTTATTGTATGAAATGCAAACACCATGTAATTGCTTTTACTTTATCACTATGCATTAGCGATAGTTGTAGAAGCAATAGTTGGTGAGACGACCACGACGCTGAAGGAAATATGCCCTAGAGGCAATAATAAAGTTATTATTTATTTCCTTATATCATGATAAATGTTTATTATTCATCCTAGAATTGTATTAACCGGAAACATACTACATGTGTGAATACATAGACAAACAGTATGTCACTAGTATGCCTCTACTTGACTAGCTCGTTGAATCAAAGATGGTTAAGTTTCCTAGCCATAGACATGAGTTGTCATTTGATTAACGGGATCACATCATTAGAGAATGATGTGATTTACATGACCCATTCCGTTAGCTTAGCACCCGATCGTTTAGTATGTTGCTATTGCTTTCTTCATGACTTATACATGTTCCTATGACTATGAGATTATGCAACTCCCATTTGCCGGAGGAACACTTTGTGTGCTACCAAACGTCACAACGTAACTGGGTGATTATAAAGTAGCTCTACAGGTGTCTCCAAAGGTACATGCTGGGTTGGCGTATTTCGAGATTAGGATTTGTCACTCCGATTGTCGGAGAGGTATCTCCGGGCCCTCTCGGTAATGCACATCACTTAAGCCTTGCAAGCATTGCAACTAATGAGTTAGTTGCGGGATGATGTATTACGGAACGAGTAAAGAGACTTGCCGGTAATGAGATTGAACTAGATATTGAGATACCGACGATCGAATCTCGGGCAAGTAACATACCGATGACAAAGGGAACAACGTATGTTGTTATGCGGTTTGACCGATAAAGATCTTCGTAGAATATGTAGGAGCCAATATGAGCATCCAGGTTCCTCTATTGGTTATTGACCAGAGACGTGTCTCGATCATGTCTACATAGTTCTCGAACCCGTAGGGTCCGCACGCTTAAAGTTCGATGATGGTTATATTATGAGTTTATGTGTTTTGATGTACCGAAGGAGTTCGGAGTCCCGGATGAGATTGGGGGCATGACGAGGAGTCTCGAAATGGTCGAGACGTAAAGATCGATATATTGGACGACTATATTCGGACATCGGAAAGGTTCCGAGTGATTCGGGTATTTTCGGGAGTACAGGGGAGTTACGGGAATTCATATTGGGCCTTAATGGGCCATACGGGAAAGGAGAGAAAGGCCTCAAAGGGTGGCCGCACCCCTCCCCATGGGCTGGTCCGAATTGGACTAGGGAGGGGGCGCCCCCTTCCTTCCTTCTCCTTTTCCCTTACCTTTCCTTCCCTCCTACTCCTACTACTTGGAAGGGCTCCTAGTTCTACTAGGAAAGGGGGAATCCTACTCCCGGTGGGAGTATGACTCCCCTAGGGCGCGCCATAGAGAGGGCCGACCCTCCCCCTCCCCCACTCCTTTATATACGGGGGCAGGGGGCACCCCAAATACACAACAATTGATCTCTTGATCTCTTAGCCGTGTGCGGTGCCCCCTCCACCATAAATCCACCTCGATCATATCGTAGCGGTGCTTAGGTGAAGCCCTGCGTCGGTAGAACATCATCATCATCACCATGCCGTCGTGCTGATGAAACTCTCCCTCAACACTCGGCTGGATCAGAGTTCGAGGGACGTCATCGAGTTGAACGTGTGCAGAACTCGGAGGTGCCGTGCGTTCGGTACTTGATCGGTCGGATCGTGAAGACGTACGACTACATCAACCGTGTTGTGCTAACGCTTCCGCTTTCGGTCTACGAGGGTACGTGGACAACACTCTCCCCTCTCGTTGCTATGCATCACCATGATCTTGCGTGTGCGTAGGATTTTTTTTGAAATTACTACGTTTCCCAACAGACGCTACGATGGATATCAAGGTGTCAAGCCGGTGACGATGGAGATCATGATGGTGCCTTGGAGATGGAGATCAAAGGCACAAGATGATGATGGTCATATCATGTCACATATTTGATTGCATGTGATGTTTATCTTTTATGCATCTTATTTTTCTTAGTATGGCGGTAGCATTATAAGATGATCCCTCACAAAAATTTCAAGGTATAAGTGTTTTCCCTGAGTATGCACCGTTGCGACAGTTCGTCGTGCTGAGACACCACGTGATGATCGGGTGTGATGGGCTCTACGTTCACATACAATGGGTGCAAGACAGTTTGGAACATGTGGAATACTCAGGTTAAACTTGACGAGCCTAGCATGTACAGACATGACCTCAGAACACTGGAGACCGAAAGGTCGAACGTGAATCATATAGTAGATATGATCAACATAGAGATGTTCACCATTGAAGACTACTCCATCTCACGTGATGATCGGGCATGGTTTAGTTGATTTGGATCACATGATCATTTAGATGACTCAAGGGATGTCTATCTAAGTGGGAGTTTTTAAGTAATATGATTAATTGAACTTAATTTATCATGAACTTAGTCTAGATAGTTTTTGCATATCTATGTTATAGATCAATGTCCCGTGCTACCGTTCCCTTGAATTTTAATACGTTCCTAGAGAAAGCTAAGTTGAAAGATGATGGTAGCAACTAGAAGGACTGGGTCCGTAACTTGAGGATTATCCTCATTGCCGCACAGAAGAATTATGTCCTTGATGCACCACTAGGTGAAAGGCCTGCTGCAGGAGCAGATGCTGATGTTATGAACGTCTGGAAAGCTTGATCTGATGACTACTCAATAGTTCGGTGTGCCATGCTTTACGGCTTAGAATCAGGACTTCAAAGATGTTTTGATCGTCATGGAGCATATGAGATGTTCCAAGAGCTGAAGTTAATATTTCAAGCAAATGCCCGAGTTGAGAGATATGAAGTCTCCAACAAGTTCTATAGCTACAAGATGGAGGAGAACAGTTCTGTCAGTGAACACATACTCAGGATGTCTGGATATCATAACCACTTGACTTAGCTGGGAGTTAATCTTCCAAATGATAGTGTTATTGACAGAGTTCTCCAATCACTGCCACCAAGCTACAAAGGCTTCGTGATTAACTATGATATGCAAGGGATGGCTAAGAAAATTCCCAAGCTCTTCGCTATGCTCAAAGCTGCGGAGGTAGAAATCAAGAAGGAGCATCAAGTGTTGATGGTTAACAAGGCCACTAGTTTCAAGAAAAAGGGCAAAGGAAAGAAGGTAAACTTCAAGAAGAATGGCAAGAAAGTTTCCACTCCCGAGAAGAAGCTCAAGTCTGGACCTAAGCCTGAAACTGAGTGCTGCTACTGCAAAGGGACTGGACACTGGAAGCGGAACTGCCCCAAATATTTGGCGGATAAGAAGGATGGCAAAGTGAACACATGTATATTTGATATACATGTTATTGATGTGTACCTTACTAATGCTCATAGTAGTGCCCGGGTATTTGATACCGGTTCGGTTGCTCATATTTGTAACTCGAAACAAGAACTACAGATTAAATGAAGATTGGCTAAGTACGAGGTGACGATGCGCGTCGGGAATGGTTCCAGGGTCGATGTGATCGCCATCGACACGCTACCTCTACATCTATCTTCGGGATTAGTTTTAGACCTGAATAATTTTTATTTGGTGCCAGCGTTGAGCATGAACATTATATCTGGATCTTGTTTAATGCAAGACGGTTATTCATTTAAATCAGAGAATAATTGTTGTTCTATTTATATGAGGAATATCTTTTATGGTCATGCACCCTTGAAGAGTGGTCTATTTTTGTTGAATCTCGATCATGATGATACACATATTCATAATATTGATGCCAAAAGATGCAAAGTTGATAATGATAGTGCAAAATATTTGTGGCACTGCTGTCTAGGTCATATTGGTGTAAAGCGCATGAAGAAACTCCATGCGGATGGACTTTTGAAATCACTTGATTATGAATCATTTGATGCTTGCGAACCATGCCTCATGGGCAAAATGACTAAGACTCCGTTCTCCGGAACAATGGAGCGAGCCACTGACTTATTGGAAATAATACATATCGATGTATGTGGTCCGATGAGTGTTGAGGCTCGCGGTGGGTATCGTTATTTTCTAACCTTCACAGATGATTTGAGAATATATGGGTATATCTACTTAATGAAACACAAGTCTGAAACATTTGAGAAGTTCAAAGAATTTCAGAGTGATGTGGAGAATCATTGTAACAAGAAAATAAAGTTTCTATGATCTGATCGCGGAGGCGAATATTTGAGTTACGAGTTTGGCCTTCATTTAAAACAAAGTGGAATAGTTTCGCAACTCATGCCACCTGGAACACCACAGCGTAATGGTGTGTCCAAACGTCGTAACCGTATTTTATTAGATATGGTGCGATCTATGATGTCTCTTACTGAATTACCACTATCATTTTGGGGTTATGCATTAGAGATAGTTGCATTCACTTTAAATAGGGCACCATCTAAATCCGTTGAGACGACACCGTATGAACTGTGGTTTGGCAAGAAAATTAAGTTGCCATTTCTTAAACTTTGGGGCTGCGATGCTTATGTGAAAAAACTTCAGCCTGATAAGCTCGAACCCAAATATGAGAAGTGCGTCTTCATAGGATACCCAAAAGAAACTATTGGGTACACCTTCTATCACAGATCCGAAGGCAAGATTTTTGTTGCTAAGAATGGATCCTTTCTAGAGAAGGAGTTTCTCTTGAAACAAGTGAGTGAGAGGAAACTAGAACTTGATGAGGTAATTGTACCTTCTCTCAAATTGGAAAATAGTTCATCATAGAAATCAGTTCCAGTGATGCCTACACCAACTAGAAAGGAAGCTAATGATAATGATCATGAAACTTCAGATCAAGTTACTACCGAACCTCGTAGGTCAACCCGAGCATGTTTCGCCCCAGAGTGGTACGGGAATCCTGTTCTGAATGTCATGTTACTAGACCATGATGAACCTACGAACTATGAGGAAGCGATGATGAGCCTAGATTATGATAAATGGCTTGAGGTCATGAAATCTGAGATAGGATCCATGTATGAGAACAAAGTGTGGACTTTGGTTGACTTGCCCGATGATCCGCAAGCCATAGAGAATAAATGGGTCTTCAAGAAGAAGTCTGACGCTGATGGTAATGTTACTGTCTATAAAGCTCGACTTGTCGTGAAAGGTTTTCGACAAGTTCAAGGAGATGACTACGATGAGACTTTCTCACCCGTAGCGATGCTTAAGTCTGTCTGAATCATGTTAGCAATTGACGCATTTTATGATTATGAAATCTGGAAAATGAACATCAAAACTGCATTCCTTAATGGATTTCTCAAAGAAGAGTTGTATATGATGCAACCAGAAGGTTTTGTCAATCCTAAAGGTGCTAACAAAGTGTGTAAGATCCAGCGATCCATTTATGGACTGGTGCAAGCATCTCGAAGTTGGAATATACGCTTTGATAGTGTGATCAAAGCATATGGTTTTATATAGACTTTCGGAGAAGCCTGTATTTATAAGAAAGTGAGTGGGAGCTCTGTAGCATTTTTAATATTATATGTGGATGACATATTGTTGATTGGAAATGATATAGAATTTCTGGATAGCACAAAAGGGTACTTGAATAAGAGTTTTTCAATGAAAGACCTCGGTGAAGCTGCTTATATATTAGGCATCAAGATCTATAGAGATAGATCAAGACGCTTAATTGGACTTTCACAAAGCACATACCTTGATAAAGTTTTGAAGAAGTTCAAAATGGATCTATCAAAGAAAGGGGTCTTGCCTGTATTACAAGGTGTGAAGTTGAGTCAGACTCAATGCCCGACCACTGCAAAAGATAGAGAGAAAATGAAAGTCATTCCCTATGCCTCAGCCATATGTTTTATCATGTATGCTATGCTGTGTACCAGACCTGATGTGTGCTTTGCTATAAGTCTAGCAGGGAGGTACCAAGGTAATCCAGGAGTGGATCACTGGACAGCGGTCAAGAACATCCTGAAGTACCTGAAAAGGACTAAGGATATGTTTCTCGTTTATGAAGGTGACAAAGATATCATCATAAATGGTTACGTCGATGCTAGTTTTGACACTGATCCGGTGACTCTAAGTCACAAACCGGATACATATTTATATTGAATGGTGGAGCTGTCAGTTGGTGCAGTTCCAAGCAAAGCCTCATCGCAGGATCTACATGTGAAGCAGAGTACATAGCTGCTCCGGAAGCAGTGAATCAAGGAGTCTGGATGAAGGAGTTCATATCCGATCTAGGTGTAATACCTAGTGCATCGGGTCCAATGAAGATCTTTTGTGACAATTCTGGAGCGATTGCCTTGGTGAAGGAATCCAAATTTCACAAAAGAGCCAAACACATCAAGAGATGCTTCAACTCCATCCGTGATCAAGTCAAGAGGGAGACATAGAGATTTGCAAAATACATACGTATCTGAATGCTGCAGACTCGTTGACTAAGCCTCTTCCATGAGCAAGACATGATCAGCACCAAGACTTCATGGGTGTTGGAATCATTACAATGTAATCTATATTATTGACTCTAGTGCAAGTGGGAGACTGAAGGAAATATGCCCTAGAGGCAATAATAAATTTGTTATTTATATTTCCTTATATCATGATAAATTTTTATTATTCATGCTAGAATTGTATTAACCAGAAACTGGATACATGTGTGGATACATAGACAAAATAGAGTGTCCCTAGTAAGCCTCTATAGACTAGCTCGTTAATCAAAGATGGTTAAGTTTCCCAACCATAGACATGTGTTGTCATTTGATGAATGGGATCACATCATCAGGAGAATGATGTGATGGACAAGACCCATTCGGTAGCTTAGCATAATGATCGTTAAGTTTTATTGCTATTGCTTTCTTCATGTCATATACATATTCCTTTGGCTATGAGATTATGCAACTCCTGGATACCGGAGGAATACCTTGTGTGCTATCAAACGTCACAACGTAACTGGGTGATTATAAAGATGCTCTACATGTATCTACGAAGGTGTTTGTTGGGTTGCCATAGATCGAGATTAGGATTTGTCAATCCGAGTATCGGAGAGGTGTCTCTGGGCCCTCTCGGTAATGCACATCATAATAATCCTTGCCAGCAATGTGACTAATGAGTTAGTTACGGGATGATGTATTACGGAATGAGTAAAGAGACTTATCGGTAACGAGAATGAACTAGGTATGAAGATACCAACGATCGAATCTCGGGCAAGTAACATACCGATGACAAAGGGAATAACGTATGTTGTCATTACAGTACAACCGATAAAGATCTTTGTAGAATATGTGGGAACCAATATGAGCATCCAGCTTCCGCTGTTGGTTATTGACCAGAGAGGTGTCTCGGTCATGTCTACATAGTTCTAGAACCCGTAGGGTCCGCATGCTTAACGTTCGATGATGATTTTGTATTATATGAGTTATGTGATTTGGTGACCGAATGTTGTTCGGAGTCCCGGATGAGATCACAGACATGACGAAGAGTCTCAAAATGGTCGAGAGGTAAAGATTCATATATAGGACGATAGTATTTGGACACCGGAAGTGTGTGTTCCGGGGGTACCAGGTACATATCGGGTCACCGGAACGGGTTCCGGGCAACCCCCGACAAGCTATATAGGCCTAATGGGGCCAAGAGAGGGACAGACTAGCCCCAAAGGGGCTGGTGCGCCCCCCTATAGGCCGAATAGGAGGGGAAGGAAAGGAAGGGAAGGGAGAAGGAAAGGGGAGGATTCGGCCTCCCCCTTTCCTTCCCCTCCCCCCTCTGTTTCCTTCCCCCTCTGACATTTATGGAAGGGAGGAGGCCGACTTGTGGGAGGCGCCCAAGTAGGATTACTCCTACTTGGGGCGCCCCTTTCAGCCCCTCTTCCTCTCCCACCTATATATATATGGGGGGGGGGCGCTAGAACACATAACATTGATTCCTAGCCATGTGCGGCGCCCCCCTCCACAGTTTACACCTCCAGTCATATTCACGTAGTGCTTAGGCGAAGCCCTGCGTGGATCACTTCAGCATTACCGTCACGATGCCGTTGTGCTGATGGAACTCTCCCTCGACACTTTGCTGGATCAAGAGTTCTAGGGACGTCATCGATTTGTGCAAAACTCGGAGGTGCCGTACGTTCGGTGCTTGATCGGTCGGAATGAGAAGAAGTTCGACTACATCAACCGAGTTGTCAAACGCTTCCGCTTTAGGTCTACGAGGGTATGTAGACACACTCTCCCCCTCCCATTGCTATGCATCTCCTAGATAGATCTTGCGTGAATGTAGGATTTTTTTGAAATTGCATGCTACGTTCCACAACAGAAGCACGTTGATAGAAACCCAAACACATTTTTTATAAACACAAAAGAGGAAGAACCAACATCCTTTGAATGCTTGCAATGCTCACCGTAGATGGTTGCGCTTTGAGTAAGTTGAAGCAAGAAGGGAAGAAAAACTGATCCCAACTGGGATTGAGATTTGCGGTTGAGAGGATGATAAATGAAACGAGATTAGAGAACATCAACTGGAAAGAGTTCAACAAAGTAACCGAACAAATGTTAGAATCCCACAAAAGTTGTGAGGACACTATTCCAAAAAGGAATGAATCCACATTTGGAAACGGAGCAACTTGAGTACCAGGGTGCGATTGCACCAAACTTCTGGACCTTCTCTCGGCCGTATTTCAGGGTTTTGTTGTACTCCTTATCGTAGTCCTCCAGAGCTTTTATTGCAGATGTGGCAGACACTGAATTCATCGATATAGTTGAGCAGTCGGTTTTCAGAAACCAGATCTGTCAAAGTGACCAGTCAGAATCCGATATTTGAATGGATAATCAAAGTATGATCGAGTGACTTACCTTCTTCTTCATGGGCTGAGGGCATCCATAGAGCTTCTTTGTCCATCTACCAATAGCAACATTAAGTACAAAGTCGATCGGTTAATGTCGGCAACCTTGTCTTACGTCGGTGACAGGACAAGACAGGCAATGACAAGCTCTCCCAACCATGGTACGAGCCGTTCATCATCATCAAATTTCTCACCAGAGGAGCTTATCGGACACAAGAAGCGAAGACCCAACATCTAGAGCCAAACCCCTGGAACACCACTCTGCTACGTCGTGATATGTCTCCAACGTATCTACAATTTTTGATTGTTTCATGCTATTATGTTATCAATGTTGTATGCTTTTTATGCCATTTTATATCACTTTGGGAACTAACCTATTAACTCAGTGCCCAGTGCCAGTTTCTGTTTTTGCCTATCTCTTAGTTTCATAGAAAAACCATACCAAACGAAGCCCAAACAGGGTGAAACTTTACGGTGATTTTTCTGGACCAGGAGAGACCCTAGAAGATTGGGGGGTGAGGGAGTCCTGGATTAGGGGGTGTTCGGGTAGCCGGACTATACCTTCAGCCGGACTCCAGGACTATGAAGATACAAGATTGAAGACTTCGTCCCATGTCCGGATGGGACTTTCCTTGGCATGGAAGGCAAGCTTGGCGATGCGGATATTCAAGATCTCCTACCATTGTAACCGACTTTGTGTAACCCTAACCCTCTCCAGTGTCTATATAAACCGAAGGGTTTTAGTCCGTAGGACAACTTCATCATACAACAATCATACCATAGGCTAGCTTTTAGGTTTTAGCCTCCTTGATCTCGTGGTAGATCTACTCTTGTACTACCCATATCATCAATATTAATCAAGCAGGATAGGGTTTTACCTCCATCAAGAGGGCCCGAACCTGGGTAAAACATCGTGTCCCTTGCCTCCTATTACCATCCGGCCTAGACGCACAGTTCGGGACCCCCTACCCGAGGTCCGCCGGTTTTGACACCGACATTGGTGCTTTCATTGATAGTTCCTCTGTGTAGTCGCTTTTAGGCCCGATGGCTCCTTCGATAATCAACAACGATGCAGTCCAGGGTGAGACTTTTCTCCCCGGACAGATCTTCGTCTTCGGCGGCTTCGCACCGCAGGCCAATTCGCTTGGCCACCTTGAGCAGATCGAAAGCTACGCCCCTGGCCATCAGGTCAGGTTTGGAAGCCTAAACTACACGGCTGACATCCGCGGGGACTTGATCTTCGACGGATTCGAGCCACAGCCAAGCGCGCCGCACTATCTCGATGGGCATGATATAGCTCTGCCGCCGAACAGCGTCTTGGAGGCCGCACACGCATCGGTTCCGACCATTGATTCGGAGCCTACTGCGCCGATCGAGGATCAGTGGTTGGACACTGCCTCAGGGGCTGCGATCTCAGAGGCGATCGAGGCGAACTCCAGCCCCGCACTCCGCATGGCCCATGACTCCGAGGAGCCGGATTCTTCTCCGAACTCCGAGCTCCCCGCGCCCGTGCCGATCGAATCCGATTGGGCGCCGATAATGGAGTTCACCGCCGCGGACATCTTTCAGCACTCGCCCTTCGGCGACATCCTGAATTCTCTAAAGTCTCTCTCTTTATCAGGAGATCCCTGGACGGACTACGGTCAGCAAGGTTGGGATACAGACGATGAAGAAATTCAAAACCCACCCACCACCCACTTCGTAGTCACTGTCGATGACTTAACCGACATGCTTGACTTCGACTCCGAAGACATCGACGGCATGGATGACGATGCAGGAGACGAACAAGAACCAACACCTGTAGGGCGCTGGAAGGCCACCTCGTCATATGACATATATATGGTGGACACTCCAAAGGATGGAGATGGCGATGGAACAGCGGGGGACGATACCTCTAAGAAATAGCCCAAGCACCGGCGTCAGCGGCGCCGCTCTAAATCCCGCCAAAGCAAAAATGGTGATTCCGGCACAGGAGATAATACTACTCCGGATAGCCCGAAGAACACCCCCTCCAGCAAGATTCAGCACAGGAGGACAGAGAAGCCAGCCCTCACGAGAGGGTGGCGGACCAAGAGGTTGAGGACGATAATTATACGTCTCCCTCCGAAGACGAGGCAAGCCTCGACGACGACGAGTTCGTCGTGCCAGAGGATCTTGCTGAACAAGAGCGTTTTAAACGCAGGCTTATGGCCACGGCAAGCAGCCTCAAGAAAAAGCAGCAACAGCTTAGAGCTGATCAGGATTTGCTAGCTGACAGATGGACTGAAGTCCTTGCGGCCGAAGAGTATGAACTCGAACGCCCCTCCAAGAGTTACCCAAAGCGCAGGCTGCTACCTCGACTAGAGGAGGAAGCACCTACATCACCAGCGCATGACATGGCCGACCGGCCACCTCGTGGCTGCGACAGAGAGGCCTCTTGGCCCTCCACTCAAGCCATGCCCCGACGCCGCATCAAGCATACTAAGGCACGGGAAAATGCGCCCGACCTACGCGACATACTAGAGGACAAGGCAAGGCAAACAAGATCAATCTACGGATCGTGCAGGCGCCCCACGGCACGTGACGGTGATCGTCACTCCGGATGCAATAAATCCGGCCGGGCCGAACTCAACAGACAAAGCTCCTTCGAGCTGCGTCGTGATATAGCCTAATACAGAGGCGCTGCACACCCACTATGCTTCACAGATGAAGTAATGGATCATAAAATCCCTGAGGGCTTCAAACCCGTAAACATCGAATCGTACGATGGCACAACAGATCCTGCGGTATGGATCGAGGATTATCTACTTCATATCCACATGGCCCGCGGTGATGATCTACACGCCATAAAATACCTCCCACTCAAACTTAAGGGACCGGCCTGGCATTGGCTTAACAACTTGCTAGCAGACTCAATCGGTTCTTGGGAGGACCTGGAAGCCGCATTCCTTAACAACTTCCAAGGCACTTAGGTGCGACCACCGGACGCCGATGACCTAAGCCACATAATTTAGCAGCCAGAGGAATCGGCCAGGCAATTCTGGACACGGTTCCTAACAAAGAAAAACAAGATAGTCAACTGTCCGGACGCAGAGGCCTTAGCGGTCTTCAAGCATAATACCCGTGATGAGTGGCTTGCCCGGCACCTGGGACAGGAAAAGCCGAAATCTATGGCAGCCCTCAAGACACTCATGACCCGCTTTTGCGCGGGAGAAGACAGCTGGCTAGCTCACAGCAACAATTTAACCAAGAACCCTGGTAATTCCAATACCAAGGACAAAAGCGACAGGTCGGGTCGGAACAAACAAAAGCGCCACATTAACAGCGACAGCAACGAGGATACGGCAGTTAATGCCGAATTCCGAGGCTACAAATCCGGTCAATGGAAAAAGCCATTCAAAAGAAAAACTCAGGGCCCGTCCAGTTTGGACCGAATACTCGACCGCTTGTGCCAGATACATGGCACCCCCTAAAAGCCAGCCAATCACACCAACAGGGATTGTTGGGTTTTCAAGCAGGCAGGCAAGTTAAGAGCCGAAAACAAAGACAAGGGGCTGTATAGCGACAACGAGGAGGAGCCCAGGCCGCCAAACAACGATGGACAGAAGGGATTTCCCCCGCAAGTGCGGACGGTGAACATGATACACGCAACCCACATCCCCAAGAGGGAGCGGAAGCGTGCGTTACGGGACGTATATGCGATGGAGCCAGTCGCCCCAAAGTTCAACCCATGGTCCTCCTGCCCGATCACCTTTGATCGAAGGGACCACCCCACTAGCATCCGTCACGGCGGCTTCGCCGCATTGGTTCTAGACCCAATCATTGACGGATTTCATCTCACAAGAGTCCTCATGGACGGCGGCAGCAGCCTGAACCTGCTTTACCAGGATACAGTGCGAAAAATGGGCATAGATCCCTCGAGGATCAAGCCCACCAAAACGACCTTTAAAGGCGTCATACCAGGTGTAGAAGCCAACTGTACAGGCTCAGTCACACTGGAAGTGGTCTTCGGATCTCCGGATAACTTCCGAAGCGAGGAGTTAATCTTCGACATAGTCTCGTTCCGTAGTGGCTATCACGCACTGCTCGGGCGAACCGCATTCGCAAAATTCAACGCGGTACCGCACTATGCATACCTCAAGCTCAAGATGCCAGGCCCTAGAGGAGTAATCACGGTCAATGGGAACACCGAATGCTCCCTCCGAACGGAGGAGCACACGGCAGCGCTCACAGCAGAAGTACAAAGCAGCCTCTCTAGGCAGTTCTCCAGTTCGGCCTTCGAAAAGCCGGACACTGTCAAGCGCGCCCGGAGTACCCTACAACAAGACCGCCTGGCACATTCTGAGCTATCGTAGCAATGCGGCCCCAACCCTAGCCCTCGCGATATAGCGAAACCAGTGCTTCGCGTACATAACTACGCTCTTGAAATACCATGGGCACAGGGGAAGGGGCACTATCACGGCACGCCCGAAATACGGCTTAAACCGCACCAGGGTCTGCTGGATTCCTTTTTTTTCTCTTTTTCTCTTACTCTCAGGACTCCATACTTCAGATGACCCGTTCGGCAATTCAACTGCTGCACAAACGATGCAAGATCCAGGAAAGTAGACAAGCCACGCCGCATTATGGAACTCCCAGGTGATCTCAATTGCGAGCAGTATACCTGTTTTTTAATACAATTCTATGGCCTGCCCCTGGCCAGGACATGTTAAATAGTCCAATTTCTTTTGCTTATCACACTATTTGTATCGTTCCGCTTTCATAGCAGCCTTTCTATAAACAATGCATAGCTTTTTGTCTATTTTTTGCATTATCCTCTTTATATATATATATGTTTATCAATAACATGTTGCATCAGTACACTGTGGTACGGCAAAAATACGCCAGGGGCTTCAGTACCCATCAATATGGCGTGAGAAGTCCGTACACTTTCACAAGTGCGGCACCCCGAACTTATAGCACTATATGCATCGGCTCCGAATCATGATTTGGGTCAATAGTTGGGTTTTCCCGGCTCCTATGTTTTGGTGCCTTACGTTCCGCTACATCGGCTAAGGTAGCACTAGGAGAACTACTGCGATTGTGCCCCAGTTGAGCTGGGCTGAGTACCTCAGTAGAGAAAGCTAAAACTAACTGTCATGATGAGGCGAGAGACAGGTCGCTGTTCGAGAGGTTTTTCGAGTCCTTAAAGACTTATGCTGCTTCGAGCGAGGAACCGGCTTTGTCCGGCCAAGGCGCGGATAGCGCCCCGAACTCGGTCTTCCGAATACTAGGGGCTTCGCCGAAATTTAAAATTATAGAGTTCTATGGCTAAGTGAGAGTGTTCAAGCATTATAGTCCGATTGCCTTGTTCGTTGTGCTGAGCGCCTCCCTCGACGGACCCAATCATGGGAAAAAGAGCGCTCAGGTTTATCCCGAACACCCCAACACTAGTGGCATGGGGGCAGAAGCCGACGACTGGCCATCTCTCAATTTTTTATAAACGGCCGCACATAAAGTAATATTTTAAATTCAAGCATTGCTTAGCGCATATGAACAAGTTTTCAGCACATAGGATAACATGAGTGAGTTTATTCAAAAATTACATCCTTGGTGCATTCATCCGCCATAAGGCGGGCACCAGCCAGAACATCCTTGTAATAGTTCTCAGGCTTGCGATGCTCCTTCCCCGGCGGCGGCCCGTCCCTCACAAGCTTCTCACCGTCCAGCTTACCCTAGTGCACCTTTGCACGGGCAAGGGCCCTACGGGCACCTTCAATGCAGACGGAGCGCTTGATGACCTCGAGCCTTGAACAAGCCTCCACCAGCCGCCGCACCAGTCCGAAGTAGCTCCCAGGCAGGGCCTCTCCAGGCCATAGCCGAACTATGAAGCCCTTCAGGGCTTGTTCGGCCGCCTTGTGGAGCTCGACCAGCTGCTTCAGCTGGTCGCTCAAGGGCACAGGGTGTTCGGCCTCAGCGTACTGAGACCAGAACACCTTCTCCATTGATCTGCCTTCCTCGGATCGGTAGAATGCAGTGGCATCGGATACGCTCCAGGGAAGATCCGCGAATGCCCCTGGAGAGCTCCGGATTCGGGTAAGTAACAAGTAGTTTACTTTTATATGTCTACTTTGCATAGAGAATGCCTTACCCGCCGCTATCTTTTTCACCGCATCCAATTCCTGGAGGGCCTTCTGGGCTTCGGCCTTGGCAGTTTTGGCAGTTTTAAGGGCCGCAGCAAGCTCGGACGCTCGCGTCTTCGAGTCGAGCTCCAAACTCTCATGTTTTTCATGAGATCCTGAAGCTCTTGCTGCACCTCGCCGACCTGCACCTCAAATTTCTCCCGCTCCGTGCGCTCCGTGGCCGATCTCTTCTTGGCCTCGGACAGCGCCTGCTTGAGGGTCGCCACCTCAGTTGTGGCCCCTACAATAAGCAGTATACTCCTATCATTTTTTGCAATTGCGTCTTCTTATAGGCATTTTTTCTATAAGGTATCTCTTACCTTCTTTCTCCTCGAGCTGCCGTTTGGCAAGGCCAAGCTCTTGCTCGGTCCACTCGAGGCCCTGCTTCAGGGCACCCACCTCCACAGTTAGTGCGGCGGTGGCCAGCAGCGAAGCCTGCATACGTATATTGACTCCTTTTTAGTTAGACTCCTGCGATATTTAATAGATCCTCTATTCGGCTTTTCTTTCCGAACGCCAAACAGAGCATTAGGGGCTACTGTCTATGCGGTAATATTTTTACATATTTCTACTTACCTCGAAGCCTGTTAGAAGGCTAGCACAAGCTTCAGTAAGTCTGCTTTTGGCGGACCGAACCTTCTAGACCACCATACTCATGATGGTACGGTGCTCCTCGTCGATGGAGGCGCCCTTAAGCACCTCCAGCAGATTGTCCGGCGCCTCCGGTTGGACGGAGGATGCCGGCTCAATAGGCTTGCTCCTCTTGGCAGGAGTTTGCCTGCCGCGGTCCGGAACCGTTGATGATTCCGGCGCGGTGTCCGGCTTAAAGCCGGACTTGGAGCCCTGGGGGTCTTGTCCCCTTTACTCCTGGAGTCCGGGAGGTCGCCTCGCGGCTCCTCCTGGACCACCTCCTCTTGCCCCGAAGCTTGTCGCGATGCCACTTCGGCGTCATCCGCAGCACAGGGGGAGGCAGCAGGCGGAACTGAATTCACATCCGATGAATCCAGGGAGCCGCTCGACGACTCGTCGAGCCCGTCCTTGGGCGGGCTGCATGATTATATTCGACATTAGGGAAAGCTGCGCAACAAAAGGAATATCATGAGTTACTCTGGTATCCGAATACTTACGATTTCGCCGGACGCTTGGCCCTGTCCGGCCACTCCTCTTCGTCCTCGTCGGCGTCGGGGGCGTAGTCCGGCGGAGGGGTTTTCCTCTTCTTGGACCCTTCGGCCTCCCCTACTAGGGCGGCCTTCCTCTTCTTTCCTCCCCTCGCTGGAGGGGGAGAGGTCTCTTCTTCCTCCTCCTCGTCTTCACGGGAGGAGTGCGTCTCGGACTCCTCGGACGACGAGTCCGACACCACCATATGCCGGGAACTCTTTCGAGTCCCCGTGGCCTTCTTCTTTTTGGCCTTCTTCTCCAGCACCACATAAGGTGCCGGAACCAGCAGCTTCACTAGGAGAGCAGGGGCTGGGTCTTCGGGCAAGGGAGCCGGACAATTAATCAGTCCGGACTTCGCCTGCCAATCCTGTCAAAGGTGAGGGAGTTTAGATCCCGCATAGAGTCAAACTATGAAGAAAACTTAACATCCTGTAAAATATGAAAATATTTTACCTCGCTAGCAGGACGCTGCGAGCTGAATCCGCGGTCTTCGGAGGCGGATGTGGGAGCCTCGGCGCCTTTAGTTAGCCCCTTCCAGACATCTTCGTACGTCGTGTCGAAGAGCCTGCTCAGAGTTTGGTGCTGCGCCGGGTTGAACTCCCACAAATTGAAGTCCCGTTCTTGACACGGAAGGATCCGGCGGACGAGCATGACCTGGACTACGTTGACAAGCTTGAGCTACTTGTTCACCAGGGACTGGATGCATTTTTGCAGTCCGGTCACCTCTTCTTCATCGCCCCACGACAAGCCCGTCTCCTTCCAGGACGTGAGCCGTAGGGGTCCAGATCAGAATTCAGGGCTGCGATCCACTTTGGATCGCGTGGCTCGGTGATGTAAAACCACCCTGACTGCCACCCCTTCAAGGTCTCCACAAAGGAGCCCTCGAGCCATAGGACGTTGGCTATTTTGCCCGCCATGGCACCTCCGCACTCCGCCTGGTTGCCACGCACCACCTTTGGCTTGACGTTGAAGGTCTTGAGCCAGAGGCCGAAATGGGGGCGGATGCAGAGGAAAGCCTCGCACACGACGATAAACGCCGAGATATTGAGGATGAAGTTCGGGGCCAGATCATGGAAATCTAGGCCATAGTAGAACATGAGCCCGCGGAAAAATGGGTGGAGAGGAAAACCCAGTCCGCGGAGGAAGTGGGGAAGAAATACTACCCTCTCATGGGGCCTTGGGGTGGGGAGAAGCTGCCCCTCCTCAGGAAGCCGGTGCGCAATGTCTTTGGGCAGGTATTCGGCCTTCCTTAGCCTTTTGACATGGCCCTCCATGACGGAGGAGACCATCCACTTGCCTCCCGCTCTGGACATTGTTGGAGAAGGTTGAGGTAGGAAGTGCGGGCTTGGGCGCTGGAGCTCGGGTGCGCAGAAGATGGATATGCAAAGGAGGAAGAAGGCGTAGGAAAAAGGTGGATCCTCATCCCCTTATATGGGCGGATGCGGTTATGTGTCCCGACCTGCCTAATAAAACTCGCTTGCCTCCCAAGCGCCATGGTAAATGGCGCGGTTAGGATTACCCACGTCCGTATTGATGAGAATCCCGTAAAAAGGGCACACGATCTCTACTTTGACAAGACGTGCCAAGGAAACAGCCTCGCAAAACATGCTGAGGTGGAAAAGTAAAACCGATTCGAGTAAAGGACTTGGCCGTAGTGTGATAGCGCACTGCGGAATACGTCAGCAGATTTGATTTGTGTTAATATTATTCTCTCTATGGCAATATGTGGAAGCTTATTTTGCAAAACCGAACACTACTCTTGGTGTTTACAATCTTCTACGAAGGACTTGGAGGAGGAACCTGCCTTGCAATGCCGAAGACAATTTGCGTGCCGGACTCGTCGTCATTGAAGCCTGGTTCAGGGGCTACTGAGGGAGTCCTGGATTAGGGGGTGTTCGGGTAGCCGGACTATACCTTCAGCCGGACTCCTGGACTATGAAGATATAAGACAGAAGACTTTGCCCCGTGTTCGGATGGGACTTTCCTTAGCGTGGAAGGCAAGCTTGGCGATGCGATATTCAAGATCTCCTACCATTGTAACCGACTCTGTGTAACCCTAACCCTATCCGGTGTCTATATAAACCGGAGGGTTGTAGTCCATAGGCAATCAACTCCGTATACAACAATCATACCATAGGCTAGCTTCTAGGGTTTAGCCTCCTTGATCCTTATCCCCTTATATGGGTGGATGCGACTATGCGTCCCCACCAGCGTAGTAAAACTCGCTTGCCTCCCAAGCGCCATGATAAATGGCGCAGTTGGGTTACCCACGTCCGTATTGATGAGAATCCCGTAAATGGGGGACACGATCTCTGCTTTGACAAGACGTGCCAAGGAAACCGCCTCGCAAAACACGCTGAGGTGGAAAAGTGAAAACGATTCGAATAAAGGCTTGGTCGTAGTGTGATGTCACGCTGCGGAATACGTCAGCAGATTAGATTTGTGTTAATATTATTCTCTTTGTGGCAATACGTGGAAACTTATTTTGCAGAGACGGACACTAC
Source organism: Triticum urartu (assembly GCF_003073215.2). Taxonomy (NCBI): domain Eukaryota; kingdom Viridiplantae; phylum Streptophyta; class Magnoliopsida; order Poales; family Poaceae; genus Triticum; species Triticum urartu. The sequence goes on along the minus strand of NC_053027.1, from coordinate 364,167,856 downwards.
TCTTGGTGTTTACAAACTTTTATGAAGAATTTGGAGGAGGAACCCGCCTTGCAATGCCGAAGACAATCTACGCGCTGGACTCGTCGTCATTGAAGCCTGGTTCAGGGGCTACTGAGGGAGTCCTAGATTAGGGGGTGTTCGGGTAGCCGGACTATACCTTCAGCCGGACTCTAGGACTATGAAGATACAAGATTGAAGACTTCATCCCGTGTCCGGATGGGACTTTCCTTGGCATGGAAGGCAAGCTTGGCAATGCGGATATTCAAGATCTCCTACCATTGTAACTGACTTTGTGTAACCCTAACCCTCTCTGGTGTCTATATAAACCGGAGGGTTTTAGTCCGTAGGACAACTTCATCATACAACAATCATACCATAGGCTAGCTTTTAGGGTTTAGCCTCCTTGATCTCGTGGTAGATCTACTCTTGTACTACCCATATCATCAATATTAATCAAGCATGACGTAGGGTTTTACCTCCATCAAGAGGGCCCGAACTTGGGTAAAACATCGTGTTCCTTGCCTCTTGTTACCATCCGGCCTAGACGCACAGTTCGGGACCCCCTACTCGAGATCCGCCGGTTTTGACACCGACAGGTGGGGGGGGGGGGCGGGGGAGAAGATCTACGGGAGAGACACAAGCTCACACGGCATGCTCCCAGGGGCGCTCCACCTGAGCTTGTGGGCCCCACATAGCTTCGTCTGGCCTAATTCCAGGCCTATAAATTCTCGTAAATCTAGAAGTTACATGCTATTATATTATCAATCTTGTATGCTTTATATGCCATTTTATATCATTTATGGAACAAACCTATTAACCTAGTGCCCAGGGCCAGTTCATGTTTCTGCCTATTTTATTGTTTCACGAAAAAACAATACCAAAGTGCAAACACGATGAAACTTTATGGTGATTTTTTATGGACCAGAAGGGACCCAGGAAGCTTCGAGAGATGGTCAGAAGATGTATGAGAGGGCCACAAGCTCACATTTCGCACCCTCGGGGGGGGGGGGGGGCTGAGCTTGTGGGCCCCTCATATCTCTGATTGACCTAATTCCAATTCCATACATTCCCTAAATTCTAGAAACCACCAGAGCGAGACCCGAAGCAATTATTCCACCACCACAAGACTTTGTAGTTCCCTGATCTCACCTGGCAGCCTCCGACGGTACTCTTCCAGAGGGGGAATCAATCACGGAGGGCCTCTACATCAACCTTGTTGCACCTTCGATGATGTGTGAGTAGTTCCTGACAAGACCTATGGGTCCATAGTGATTAGCTAGATCTCTCTCTCTCTCTCTCGTTATGATCTTCAACACAATGTTATCTTTAGAGATCGGTATGATGCAATCCTTTTCCGCGGTGTGCTTGTTGGGATCCGATGAATTGTGGATTTATGATCAGATTACTTATTGCAAGTAACTGAGCTATATTCCGAACTTTATTATGTGTGATTGTTATAGCTATGTAATGCTTTCCAATTTATGAGTTATTTTTGGCTAAGTTAATGATTAAATCTTCAGTGGAAGTGGTGCATAGTAGTAGGTTCAATCTTGCGGTGTCCTCACCGTGTGACAGAAGGGGTAGCGAAGCACATATTTGTATTGTTGCTACTAAGGGTAAAACGACTAGGTTCGATCATATTAGTTGATCTTATTTTGTCTACATTATGTCATCGTACTCCAAGCATTACTTGGTTTGTTATGAACTTAATACCTCAAGATGCATGCTGGATAGCGGTCGATGGGTGGAGTAATAGTAGTAGATGCAGATGGATTTTGGTCTACTTGTCACAGACATAATGCCTATGTGCTGATCATGCCATGAATAATATCATAACTATGCAATATTCTATCAATTGCCCAACAGTAATTTGTTCACCCACTGTATTGTTATGCTTATGAGAGAGATGCCTCTAGTGAAAACTATGGCCCCGGGGTCTATGCATGCAAATCATATTACTAAAACCCTAAATACCTTTCTACAATTTATTTACTTTTATTTTACTTTGCAATTTACTCCTACTACCATATTTGATCCTTACAATTAACGAGTACAAGGGGATTGACAACCCTCTTGCCCGCGTTGGGTGCAAGTATTTGCTCTTGTGTGTGTAGGTACCGCTAAAGGTGGTTTGGATAATTCTCCTACTGGTTCGATAAACCTTGGTTCTTTACCGAGGGAAATACTTTCCACTACTATATTACTTCACCCTTCCTCTTCAAGGAAATCTCAATATATTTTATGAGTAGCAACCACTAGAGCAAAACCCGAAACTATTTAATCGCCGCAAGCCTCTGTTCTTCGGTGATCTCATCTGGAGGCATCCTCCTATACTCTGCCAGAGGGGGAATCGATCACGGAGGCCATCTTCAACAACCTTGTTGTTGGTGCAACAAACCCTGGGTCTGTTGCCCAGACTGTGCACATGCACAGGAACAAGGTTGAAGCACCAGCCCAAGTCAGAGTGCAAGAAATCAAGAGATTTTAAGGACCAACATACAGATCAGAGAGACCAAGATCAGGCCAGAGAAGCAAGGTATCGTCAAGAGAGAAGCCTCCCTTGCTAGGCAGGCGAGCCCGGCAAGGGGCGAGGCCACCCCCAGAAACAGACAACCAGAGCGCCCCGGCAGGGCCTACCAGGGCTCACGGAAGCAAAACCACCTCACCAACCACTCTACCATGACCCATGCTGTCGATCAGTGCGGTGTCAAGCCGCAAAGTGTTTAAGTGGCAGCCATTTGCCACATGGCAACCATTTCCTACAAGAGAAACCCACAAACGACACCTGTCTTGCAACGTGTCAAGCAAGCAGGCGTGGAGCTGGCGAGATAGCCCGACAAGTCTTGCCGGGCAACCAACGAAGCGACGTTAAGCAGTGCATTTAATGCGCCCTGTCAGCCCGCAAAGTTAGGTATGATAGCACTATTTGCTATCTTATCAGTGCGTAATGACTACATTGCCACTGTGGTAACCCCTTGATCTATAAAAGGAGGACCATGTCAACCGTAGAAAAGGTTAGAAGGTTGGATAACTCACACCTCCATACATGTGTAGTCTCTGCTGCCCTAAGGCAACCCTTGCCGGGCAAGTGTACTACGCACCACCATCACCTTTCCATCATCAATCCACCAAAGCAGGAGTAGGGTTTTACGCCTCACGGCGGCCCGAACCTGGGTAAAATTGCCTGTGTGATCTTTGCCGTGTTGCCCCACACTCGTCTGCTCTTTGTGCAACCCGTCGCCCCCCTGCCGAACCAGCAAGGGACCCCCAGGTCCCATAGGTGGCCGTGGTTTCCCACGACATCTTTGGCATGCCAGGTAGGGGGTTCGCTTGCACGAACCTGAAGGCGTGCGCAGCGCGTCGACTTCATCACCATCTTCATCTTTGACAACGCCATCAACCATGGCGCCCAAGAAGAAGCCCGGTCCTTCGGCTCACCCATCCACCTCGAAGGCTCCACCGCCCACAGCCTCCAATGTTGCGGGAGGTGCAGAGGCGCGCGAGGACGCGGACGCTGCTGGGGAAGTGGTTGGAGCAGGTGGCACCGTCCCCACTTCTCCCGCGGCCAACGCAGGAGCAAGAGGCACCGGAGCTGAGTAGCATCAACAACACCCCGACGGCCATGCTCCCCAAGGTACGGGTGAGGGGGTCACTCCGTTTGCGCCCCTCTCTCCCACCAACGGGCACAACCATAGCAACAACGCTCGGACCGGGGCGAACCGCCGCCCTCCGGCCGCCCCCACAACGGGTGTGGTCGCAGCGCGTGCACCTCCCCCAGAACGAGCCGATGAAGCCACTGTGCCCAACGGAGCCGTTGGCCCTCGAGCGCCTTCACCACACCACATCCAAGTGGTCGCCGCGCAGCAGCAGCGGGGGCGCAGTACTACCGCCGCCGGCACCGTTAGGAGCTGAGCGATGGTACGATCGACTTGATCGTCATCCCTGCCAAGTACGGCTTCGGAGGCCATGGCACGAGATCATCTGCTGTTGAGGTTTCCCCCAGCGGCCGAGTAGATGGATGAATGGTGTGCCACCATCCAAAGTCTGCTCGGTTTCGCCGAAGCTGGGGGCTCATGGCGAGCTGGTCCGCCGTGACCTCCCCAAGCAACAGCAATAGCTCGTGCTACAGACCGAACGGAAGGGGCCATCCCGACGGTGCAGTCCCCGCCGCGGCAGGCAGCACGAGGGAAACGGAATCAAGACCCCGATGACGTCTCGATGGCCTCTTCTGACCCTCGAGCACGTCTAGGCCAACGTTGAGCCCCGGAGGATAGGCGGAGAGGAGACGCGTGTGTCGACAAGCAACACCGCGACGACCTCCGCCGGACCGATGGGTGTGACGGCCTCAATGTCGACGAGCCTACTCTCGGTGTTGGCGGGTGCCTACCTTTCGAGGTTGGCTACCCTGCCTTTACACGAGAACTGCGGCAAGTCCGTTGGCCGTCCGTTCACACGTTCAAGCCAGAGATACCTGAGAAGTACGATGGGAGGCTAAACCCGGCAGAGTTCCTGAGCATCTACACCATCGCTGTTCAGGCTGTCGAGGGAAGAGATGAGAAGGTGTTTGCCAACTACTTCCCCTTGGCCCTCAAGTCCAATGTGAGGTCTTGGCTGATGCACATACCGGAGAACTCTATTTCATCATGGGCTAACCTGTGCCATGAGTTCATTGGCGCTTTCATCGGTGGTCATCAGGAACCCGACAGGCCCAGCGATTTGCAACTTCTCTAGCAGAAGGAAGGACAAACCCTCCATAGGTATTTACAGAGATTCAACAAAGTTCATAGAAATATCCCTAATATCCATCCAGCGGCCGTAATAGCTGCCTTCCAGTCCCATGTGCGCAACCGTCATATTCGTTCCAAGATGAACGTACGGTTTCCCAAGACTGTGAAGGAGCTTTACACTCTAGTGGACAAGTGTGCCTGGATGGAGGAGGGAAGAAAGTTGCCCGGAGAGGAAGATTACACCAATGTTGATTCAAAGGATGAAGAGCAAGAAGCGCAGTAAGAAGCAGAGGGACAAGGCAGTGATGACTGTTGAAGGTTCGGGTATGCCTAGTACCTGCAAAAAGGCCAAAGTTAGGCCCTCGGCAAGGAAGCTTCCGCGTGCACTGACTGCCGGGAAGCCGCAGCTGCTGAGAAAGCCAGGAAAGGTGATGGGCCATACTGCAAGATTCATCGGACCAAGGGCCACAACCTTCAAAAGTGTTATTAGGTTGAGCAGCTTGTCAAGAAACAGAGAGTAGAGTATGAGAAGCATGATAAGGAAAAAGGTCGGAATGTTGCTGGCGGTAAGGGCCGAGGTGGTGAAGTAAACCACCCAGGCAAACCCTTTCAGAACCGTGGAAATCCCACCAGGGGTCGAGAGAAGCAAACTTGCGGTGATGAGAGTGATGGAGGGGATGAAGAGGAAACCACTGAGCAGGAGTTTCAGAAGGCCATGAACCCCCGTGCATTGATGGAGGTGCATCTCTGCACGCTTCTCACCGCCAGCTCAAACGGTGGGCACGAGAAGTCAATGTCGTGGAACCAGCGCCAAAGGCCTGGAAGCCGCTTAAATGGTCCCGTACGCCCATCATCTTTAACGAGGAGGACCATCCTAGCCATACCACTGTGGTAGGGTGTTCGCCATTGTTGGTCTCTCCAACAATTCGCAACCTCAAGGTCACAAAGATGCTGGTGGACGGTGGGGCCGGGTTGAATCTGATTTCCCCGGCAATGATCAGCAAGCTTCAAATAGGAGAAGAAGAGCTAGAGGTTACCGGCATGTTTCAAGGAGTTAATCCCGGCAGGAGCCGTCCTAAGGGACAGATCACGTTGCCGGTAATGTTTGGGGGAGAACTGAACTACCAGACTGAGAGGATATTGTTTGATGTGGTTGATCTCCCCCTGTCGTACAATGGGATTCTTGGACGCCCGGCCTTGGCCAAGTTCATGGCAGCATCCCACTATGCCTACAACACCTTGAAGATGCCTGGGCCACTGGGAGTCATCATTATCCCATCAGATGAGAAGGATGCAATCATTTGTGTGGACAATATGTACCGGGACGCGGTCGCGACGGAGGCAGCGGCAGCTCCCGCCAAGGAATGTAAAGGAAAGAAGAGAGACTGTAGGGACTCCGACAAAGAGTCCGGGAAGCATGACCCACTGAGTGCACGGCACCCGTTGACGACGTGCCGGAGTGTTCTAACAGCAAGAGGTCCAAGGTCGCTACACCCCAAGTGAAGAAGGTCCCGGTAGGGCTGGCTGGCATTGATGGTACCTTCACTATCAGCACCACCCTCGATGACAAATAGGGAAGGGCGCTCGTTGCCTTCCCGCGGGTGAATATTGATGTGTTTGCGTGGCAACCATATGATATCCCTTGTGTTCCCAGGGAGGTAATCGAGCACCACCTTTTTGTTTGCCCACATGCCCGACTTGTCAAGCAAAAAGTCCGAAAGCAGGCCTCGGAGAGGTAGCAGTTTATTGCAGAAGAGATCAAGAAACTTGAGGCAACTGGTTTGGTCAGAGGAGTACTGCATCCCAGATGGTTGGCAAATCCAGTGGTAGTCCAGAAGGCTAACGAGAAGTGGAGGCTTTGTAAAGATTTCATAGATATCAACAAGGCTTGCCTGAAGGACCGATTTCCCTTGCCGCGTATTGATCAGATTGTGGATTCCACTTTAGGTTGTGATTTGCTCTCCTTTCTGGATGCATATTATGGGTATCACCAAATCTTCATGTCCAAGGAAGATGAAGAGAAGACATCGTTCATCACTCCATGTGGTACGTACTGCTTTGTCTGCATGCCATTCGGATTAAAGAGTGCCAGGTCCACTTTTGCAAGGGCAATCCAGATTGGTTTTGAACCACAATTGCATAGAAACATAGAAGCTTATATGGATGATATTGTGGTCAAGACCAAGGATAAGGCCACCCTTATTCAGGATTTGGAAGATACATTTGCTAATCTGCGCAAGGTCAATCTAAAGCTCAACCCGGAGAAGTGTGTGTTTGGTGTTCCCTCCAGCAAGCTACTTGGTTTCTTTATATCCCATCGCGGGATCGAAGCCAACCCCGAAAAGATCAAGGCCATTGAGCAAATTCGGGCGCCAAGGACACTTAAGGATGTGAGGCGTTTGACAGGATGTGTTGACGCACTAAGAAGATTCATCTCCAAGTCTGTCGAGCGTGCCCTGTCGTTCTTCAAAGTCTTGAAGAAGGTCGGCCCTATGAAGTGGACCCAAAAGCAGATGCAACTTTACAAGAGTTGAAGACCTACCTGTCCTCTATGCCTACCTTGGTCGCTCCCAAACCCCAGGAGCCGTTGTTGCTATACTTGGCGGCGACCAACCAAGTGGTCAGCACGACCTTGATAGCGCAGAGAGAAGTGGATGAGACAGAAAGTGAGGAGAGATCGGCAGAATCAGAGAAGGATTTGGACAGCGATGAGCACGACAGAGGTCGCTTAAAGCTACGTCGGTATTTCCCCAAAGAGGAAGGGATGATGCAGCACAACGGCGATAGGTATTTCCTTCAGATATGAAACCAAGGTTATCGAACCAGTAGGAGAACCAAGCAACACAACATAAACAGCCCCTGCACACAGATAACAAATCCTCGCAACTTGACGTGTTAAAGGGGTTGTCATTCCCTTTCGGGTAACGGTGCCAGAAATTGGTGCGTGACGGTAAAAATGTTGTAATAGATTGGATAAATAGATCGCAAATAAAATAAAGTGCATCAAAGTATTTTTGGGCTTTTGGATTAATAGATCTGAAAATAAAAGCAAATAAAAGTAGATCGCAAAGGAAAATAATATGAGAAAGAGACTCAGGGGTAGGTTTCACTAGTGGCTTCTCTCGAGAAAAATAGCAAAGTGGCGCGCGAACAAATTATTGTTGGGCAATTGATAGAACTTCAAATACTCATGACAATATTCAGGCAATGATCATTATATAGGGATCACGTCCAAGATTAGTAGACCGACTCCTGCCTGCATCTACTACTATTACTCCACACATCGACCGCTATCCAGCATGCATCTAGTGTATTAAGTTCATGGAGAAACGGAGTAATGCAATAAGAACGATGACATGATGTAGACAAGATCTATCTATGTAGAGATAGACCCCATCGTTTTATCCTTAGTAGCAATGATACATACGTGTCGGTTCCCTTTCTGTCACTGGGATCAAGCACCGTAAGATCGAACCCACTACAAAGCACCTCTTCCCATTGCAAGATAAATAGATCAAGTTGGCCAAACAAAACCCAAATATCGGAGAAGAAAGACGAGACTATAAGAGATCATGCATAAAAGAGATCAAAGAAACTCAAATACTTTCATGGATATAAAAACATAGATCTGATCATAAATTCAATGTTCATCGATCCCAACAAACACCATCGGTGTCAAAACCGGTGGATCTCGGGTAGGGGGTCCCGAACTGTGCATCTAGGCGGATGGTAACAGGAGGCAGGGGACACGATGTTTTACCCAGGTTCGGGCCCTCTTGATGGAGGTAAAACCCTACGTCCTGCTTGATTAATATTGATGATATGGGTAGTACAAGAGTAGATCTACCACGAGATCAAGGAGGCTAAACCCTAGAAGCTAGCCTATGGTATGATTGTTGTTCGTCCTACGGACTAAAACCCTCCGGTTTATATAGACACCGGAGAGGGATAGGGTTACACAGAGTCGGTTACAATGGTAGGAGATCTACATATCCGTATGGCCAAGCTTGCCTTCCACGCCAAGGAAAGTCCCTTCCGGACACGGGACGAAGTCTTCAATCTTGTATCTTCATAGTCCAGGAGTCCGGCCGAAGGTATAGTCCGGCTATCCGGACACCCCCTAATCCAGGACTCCCTCAGTAACCCCTGAACGAGGCTTCAATGACGACTAGTCCAGCGCGCAGATTGTCTTCGGCATTGCAAGGCGGGTTCCTCCTCCAAGTACTTCATAGAAGATTTTGAACACAAAGGTAGTGTCCGGCTCTGCAAAATAAGTTTCCACATATTGCCATAGAGAGAATAATATTTACACAAATCTAATCTGCTGACGTATTCCATAGCATGACATCACACCACGGCCAAGTCTTTATTCGAATCATTTTACTGTCCCACCTCAACGCGTTTAGCGAGGCGGTTTCCTTGGCACGTCTTGTCAAAGCAGAGATCGTGTCCCCTTATTCCGGGATTCTCATCAATACGGTTTGGGTAACCCAACCGCGGCATTGATTACGGTGCTAGGGAGATAAGCGAGTTTTTACCAGGCTAGTGGGGACGCATAGTCGCGTCCGCCCATATAAGGGGATAAGGATCCACCTTTTCATCCACGCCTTCTTCCTCCTTTGCCTATCCATTTCCGCGCACTCGAGCTCCAGCGCCCAAGTCCGCACACCCCACCCCAACCTTCTCCAGCCATGTCCGGAGCGGGAGGCAAGTGGATGGTCTCCTTCGTCATGGAGGGACACGTCAAAAAACTGAGGAAGGTCGGATACTTGTCTAACGACATCGTGCACCGGCTTCCCGAAGAGGGGTAGCTCATCCCCACCCCTATGCCCCATGAGAGGGTGGTGTTCCTCCCCCATTTCCTCCGCGGACTGGGCTTCCCTCTCCACCCATTTGTCCGGGGGCTCATGTTCTACTATGGCCTGGATTTCCACGATCTGGCCCCGAACTTTGTCCTCAACATCTCGACGTTTATCGTCGTGTGCGAGGCTTTCTTCTGCATCTGCCCCCATTTCGACCTATGGCTCAAGACTTCCAATGTCAAGCCGAAGGTGGTGCACGGCACCCAGGCGGAGTGCGGAGGCGCCATGGTGGGCAAGATGCCCAACGTCCTATGGCTCGAGGGCTCCTTCGTGGAGTCCCTAAAGGGGTGGCAATCGGGGTGGTTTTACATCACCGAGCTGCGCGACCCTAAATGGGTCGCAGCCCCCGAGTTCCGATCCGGACCCCCTACGCAGCTCACCTCCTGGAAAGAGACGGGCCTATCGTGGGGTAAAAAAGGAGAGCTGACCGGACTCCAAACATGCGTCCAAACCCTGGTGGACAAGAAGCTCAAACTTGTCAACGTAGTCCAGGTTATGCTCATCCGCCGGATCCTCTCGTGTCAACAACGGGCTTTCAACCTGTGGGAGTTCGACCCGGCGCAGCATCGAACTCTGAGCAGGCTCTTCGACACGACGTACGAAGATGCCTGGAAGGTGCTTTTCAAGGGTGCCGAGGCCCCCGCATCCGCTATCGAGGATCACGGATTCAGCACGCAGCGTCACGCTAGAGCGGTAAGCTGTTTTTACCTTTTATAGGGTATTAGTTTTTCATAGTTTGACTCCATGCGGGATCTAAGCTCCCTTACCTTTGACAGGATTGGCAGGAGACGTCCCGACAGATCAACTGTCCGGCTCCTTTGCCCGAAGGCCTAGCGGACGCTCGCTTGGCGAAGCTGCTGGTTCCGGCACCCTATGTGGTGCCGGAGAACAAGGCCAAGAAGACGACCACGGGGACTCGAAAGAGTGCCCGGCGCCTGGAGGTGTCATTTTCATCATCCGACGACTCCAAGACGCACTCCTCCCGTGAAGACGAGGAGGAGGAAGAAGAGACCTCTCCCCCTCCAGCGGGGGAAGGGAAGAAAAGGAAGGCCGCCCCAACTGGGGAGGCCAAAGGGTCCAAGAAGGGGAAAACCCTTCCTCCGGACTACTCCACCAATGCCGACGACGGCGAAGAGGAGTGGCCACTCAGGGCCAAGCCCCTGGCGAAATCTTAAGCATCCGGATACCAGAGTGATTCATAGTATTCCTCCATCGCACAACTTTTCCTTACGTCGAACATGTTTATGCAGTCCACCCAAAGACCGGCTCAAAGTGTCGTCGAGCGGTTCCCTGGATTCGTCGGATGTGAATTCGCTTCCGACGGCTACCTCCCCCCACCCTACGGATGACGCCGAGGTGGCGTCCCAACAGGTTCCAAGCCAGGCGGAGGTGGTCCTGGAGGCGCCGCAAGGCGACCTCCCGGACTCCAGGCGTAAAGGGGATAGAACCCCCAAGGGCTCCAAGTCCGGCCTTGAGCCGGACACCGCGCCGGAACCTTCAACGGTTCCGGACTCCGGTAGGTAGCCTCCTTCCAAGAGGAGCAAGCCTACCGAGCCGGCGACCTCCGTCCAACCAGAGGCACCGGACAATTTGCTGGAGGTGCTTAACGGCGCCTCCATCGACGAGGAGCACCGCACTATTATGAGTGCGGTGATCCAGAAGGTTCAGTCCGCCAAGAGCGGACTGACTGAAGCCTGTGCCAGCCTTCTAACAGGCTTTGAGGTAAGTAAAGAATATGTAAAAATATTACCGCATAGACAGTAGCCCCTGATGCTCTGTTCGGCGTTCGGAAAGAAAAGGCGAATAGAGGATCTAATAACATTCGCAGGAGTCTAACATAATCAAGTCAATATGCGTATGCAGGCTTCGCTGCTGGCCTCCGCCGCACTGACTGCGGAGGTGGATATGCTGAAGCAAAACCTCGCGCGGTCCGAGAACGAGCTCGGCCATGCCAAGAGGCAACTCGAGGAGAAGGAAGGTAAGTAATACCTTGCGCAAGTATATAAAGAAGATGTAGTTGCAAAAAATGACAGGATCAACGTGCTATTATAGGGGCCATGACCGAGGTGGCAACCCTTAAGAAAGCGCTGTCCGAGGCCGAAAATAGAGCGGCCGCGGAGCGTACAGAGAGAGGGAAGCAGGAGGCGCGGGTGGAGGAGGTGCAGAAAGAGCTCCAAGCTCTCGTGAAAAAACACGAGAGCTTGGAGCTTGACTCAAAGACGCAAGCGTCCGAGCTTGCGGCAGCCCTCGAAAGCGCGAAGTCTGCCAAGGCCGAAGCCCAAAAAGCCCTCCAAGAAATTGAAGCGATGAAGAAGATAGCGGCGGGTAAGGCATTCATTATGCAAAGCAAGCACGTGAAAGTGAATTACTTGTTACTTACCCGAGTCTGGAGCTCTCCAGGAGTATTCACAGATTTGCCCTGCAGTGCGTTTGATGCCGCCGCCTACTACCGAGCCGAGGAGGGGAGCTCGACGGATAAGGTGTTCTGGTCTCAGTATGCTGAGGCCGGACACCTGGTGCCTTTGAGCGACCAGCTGAAGCAAATGGTCGAGCTCCACAAGGTGGCCGAACAGGCCATAAAGGGCCTCATAGCTCGGCTTTGGCCTGGAGAGGCTCTGCCTGGGAGCAACTTCGGGCTGGTGAGGTGGCTGGTGGATGCCTGTCCACGGCTTAAAGTAATCAAGTGCTCCGTCTGCATCGAAGGTGCCCGTAGGGCGCTTGCCCGTGCTAAAGTGCACTGGGGCAAGATGGATGCGGAGAAGCTGGTGAAGGACGGGCGGCCGCCGGGCAAGGAGCATCGCTTCCCGGAAGCGTATTATGAGGGCGTCCTGAAGGGTGCCCGCCTTATAGCGGATGAATGCTCCAAAGATGTTCATATGCGCTAAGCAATGCTTTTGAATTTAAAATATTACCTTCTGTGCGGCCGTTTATCAAATTTGAGAGATGGCGAGTCGTCGGCTTCTGCCCCCATGCCACGAGTGCTGGGGTGTTCGGGATAAACATGAGCGCTCTTTTTCCCATTCTTGGGTCCTTCAAGGGTGGCGCTCAACACAACGAACAAGGCAATCGGACTATAATGCTTGAACACTCTCACTTAGCCATAGAATTCTATAATTTTAAATTTCGGCGAAGCCCCTAGTGTTCGGAAGACCGAGTTCGGGGCGCTATCCACGCCTAGGCTGGACAAAGCCGACTCCTCGCTCTAAGCGGCATAAGACTTTAGGGACTCGAAAACCTCTCGAAAAGCAACCAGCTCTCGCCTCATCATGACGGCCAGTTTTAGCTTTCTCTACTGAGGTGCTTAGCCTGGCTCAACTGGGGCACAATCACAGTAGTTCTCCTAGTGCTACCTTAGCCAATATAACGGAACGTAAGGTACCAAAACATAGGAGCCGGGCAAACCCAACTATTGACCCAAGACATGATTCGGAGCCGATGCATATAATGCTATAAGTTCGCGGTGCCGCACTTGTGAAAGTGTTCAGACTTCTCACACCGTATTGGTCCTTTAAGCTTGAGTGGGAGGTATTTGATGGCGTGTAGGTCATCACCGCGGGCCATGTGGATATGAAGGAGATAGTTCTCGATCCATACCGCAAGTCTATTGTGCCATCGTATGATTCGATGTTCACGGGTTTTAAACCCTCGGGGATTTGATGATCCATTACTTCATCTGTGAAGCATAGTGGGTGTGCGGCACCTCTGTATTGGGCTATATCACGACGCAGCTCAAACGAGCTTTGTCCACTGTGTTCGGCCCGGCCGGATTTACTGTATCCGGAGTGACGATTACCGTCTCGGGCCGTGGGGCGCCCACGCGATCCGTAGATCGATCTTGTTTGCCTTGCCTTGTCCTCCAATATATCTCGCAGGTCTGGCGCGTTTTCCCGTGCCTTGGTATTTTTTGAGCGGCGCCGGGGTGCGGCTGGAGGGGAGGGCCGAGATGCCTCTCTGTCGCAGCCACGGGGTGGCTGGTCGGCCGCATCATGCGCTGGTGATGTAGGTTTAGGTGCTTCCTCCTCTAATCGGGGTAGCAACCTGCGCTTTGGGTAGCTCTTGGAGGGGCGTTCGAGTTCATACTCTTCGGCCGCAAGGACTTCAGTCCATCTGCCGGCTAGCAAATCTTGATCAGCTCTAAGCTGTTGCTGTTTTTTCTTGAGGCTGCTCGCCATGGCCATAAGCCTGCGTTTGAAACGCTCTTGTTCGACGGGATCCTCCGGCACGACAAATTCGTCGTCGTCGAGGCTTGCCTCGTCTTCAGAGGGAGGCATATAATTATCGTCCTCGACCTCTCTGTCTGCCGCTCTCTCATGAGGGCTGGCTTCTCCATCCTCCTATGCTGAATCTTGCTGGAGGTGGTTGTCTTCGGCACTGTCCGGGGTGTTATTATCTCCCGTGCCGGAATCACCGTTTTTGCTTTGGTGGGATTTAGAGCGGCGCCGCTGACGCCGGCGCTTAGGCTGCTTCTTGGAGGGGTCATCCTCCGCAGTTCCATCGCCATTGCCTTCTTTTGGGGTGTCCACCATGTATATATCATAGGACGAGGTGGCTTTCCAGTGCCCTATAGGCGTTGGTTCTTGATCGTCTCCTGCATCGGCGTCCATACCGTCGATGTCTTCGGAGTCGAAGTCGAGCATGTCGGTTAAATCATCGACAGTGGCTACGAAGTGGGTGGTGGGTGGGCTTTGAATTTCTTCATCATCCGCATCCTAACCTTGCTGACCATAGTCCGGCCAGGGCTCTCCTGATAAAGAGAGAGACTTTAGTGAATTCAAAATATCGCCGAAGGGCGAGTGCTGAAAGATGTCCGCGGCGGTGAACTCCATGATCGGCGCCCAATCGGGTTCGATCGGTAGGGGCGCGGAGGGCTCGGAGTCTGGAGAGGAGTCCGGCTCCTTGGAGTCACGGGCTTCGCAGAGAATAGGGCTGGTGTTCGGCTCGATCGCCGTAGAGATTGCATCCCCCGAGGCGGTGTCCAACCACCCATCCTCGATTGGCGCAGTTGGCTCCGAATTAAGGGTCGGAGCTGATGCGGGTGCGGCCTCCAGGGCACTATTCGGTGGCAGAACTAGATCATGCCCATCGTGACAGTGCGACGCACTCGGCTGTGACTCAAATCCATCGAAGATCAAGTCTCCGCGAAGGTCGGCCGTGTAGCTCAAACTTCCAAATCTGACCTAATGGCTAGGGGCGTAGCTTTCGATCTGCTCCAGATGGCCAAGAGAATTGGCCCGTAGTGCAAAGCCGCCGAATACGAAGATCTGTCCGGGGAGAAAGGTCTCACCCTGGATCGCATCGCTGTTGATGATCGGAGAAGCCATCGGGCCTAAAAGTGACAACACAGAGGAACTCTCAATGAAAGCACCAATGTCGGTGTCAAAAACGGCGGATCTCGGGTAGGGGGTCCCGAACTGTGCGTCTAGGCAGATGGTTACAGGAGGCAGGGGACACGATGTTTTACCCAGGTTCGGGCCCTCTTGATGGAGGTAAAACCCTACGTCCTGCTTGATTAATATTGATGATATGGGTAGTACAAGAGTAGATCTACCACGAGATCAAGGAGGCTAAACCCTAGAAGCTAGCCTATGGTATGATTGTTGTTCGTCCTACGGACTAAAACCCTCTGGTTTATATAGACACCGGAGAGGGCTAGGGTTACACAGAGTCGGTTACAATGGTAGGAGATCTACATATCCGTATCGCTAAGCTTGCTTTCCACGCCAAGGAAAGTCCCTTCCGGACACGGGACGAAGTCTTCAATCTTGTATCTTCATAGCCCAGGAGTCCGGCCGAAGGTATAGTCCGGCTATCCGGACACCCCCTAATCCAAGACTCCATCAAACACACCGCAAAAAGTTACATCATATGGATCTCCAAGAGACCATTGTATTGAGAATCAAGAGAGAGAGAGAGATGAAGCCATCTAGCTACTAACTACGTACCCGAAGGTCTACAAAGAACTACTCACGCATCATTGGAGAGGCACCAATGGAGGTGGTGAACCCCATCTAAGATGGTGTCTAGATTGGATCTGGTGGTTCTGGACTCTGCGAACGGCTGGATCAATATTTTGTCGACTCCCCTAGGGTTTTTGGGAATATTGGGGTATTTATAGAGCAAAGAGGCGGTCCAGGGGCACGCGAGGTGGGCACAACCCACCAGGGTGTGCCTGGGCCTCCTGGCATGCCCTGGTGGGTTGTGCCTCCCTCGGGGCACCCTCCAGGCGCAGCCAGGGCCCGTTGTGTTCCTTGTGGCCCATACAAATTCTCCGTAAAGTTTTGTGGCATTTGGACTCCGTTTGATATTGATTTTCTACGATGTAAAAAACATGGAAAAACATCAACTGGCACTTGGCACTATGTCAATAGGTTAGTACCAAAAAATGATATAAAATGATTATAAAACATCCAACATTTATAGTATAACAGCATGGAACAATCAAAAATTATAGATATGTTGGAGACGTATCAGCATCCCCAAGCTTAACTCCTACTCGTCCTCGAGTAGGGAAGTGATAAAGACAGAATTTTTGATGTGGAATGCTGCCTAACATGTCATATCATATTTCTTTCTTTATAGCATGGACATTTGGACTTTTATATTGTTCAAAGCAATAGTCTAGTTTTGACATGATAACGGTGCATTTAATGCGCCCTGTCAGCCCGCAGAGTTAGGTATGATAGCACTATTTGCTATCTTATTAGTGCATAATGACTACTTTGCCACTGTGGTAACCCCTTGATTTATAAAAGGAGGCCCATGGCAACCATATAAAAGGTTAGAAGGTTTGATAACTCACACCTCCATACTGTTGGGGAACACAACATTTCAAAAAAATTCCTATGATCGCGTAAGATCTATCTAGGAGATGCATAGTAACGAGAGGGGAGAGTGTGTCTACGTACCCTCGTACACCGAAAGCGGAAGCGTTAAGTAACGCGGTTGATGTAGTCGAACGTCTTCGCGATTCAACCGATCAATTACCGAACGCACGGCACCTCCGCGATCTGCACACGTTCAGCTCGATGACATCCCTCATACTCTTGATCCAGCTGAGGCCGAGGGTGAGTTGCACCAGCACGGCGGCGTGTTGACGGTGATGATGAAGTTACCGACGCAGGGCTTCACCTAAGCACTACTACAATATGACCGAGGTGGAAAACTGTGGAGGGGGGCACCGCACACGATTAAAGATCAACTTGTGTGTCTATGGGGTGTCCCCCTCCCCCGTATATAAAGGAGGGGAGGAAGGGCCGACCGGCCACAAGGGGCGCACCTAAGGGGGGAATCCTACTCCTAGTAGGAGTAGGTTCTCCCCTTTCCTAGTCCAACTAGGAGAAGAAGGAAGGAGAGGGAGAGGGAGAGGGAAAGAGGGGCCGCGCCCCCTCCCCTTGTCCTATTCGGACTCCCCTTGGGGGGGGCGCCACCTCCTGGCTGCGGGCCTCTCTTTCCCCTAAGGCTCACTAAGGCCCATAACTTCCGGGGGGGGGGGTTCCGGTAACCCTCTAGCACTATGGTTTTATCCGAAACTATCCGGAACACTTCCGGTGTACGAATAACATGGTCCAATATATAAATCTTTATGTCTCGATCATTTCGAGACTCCTCGTCATGTCTGTGATCACATACGGGACTCCGAACATCCTTAGGTACATCAAATCACATAACTCACAATACATATCATCATCGAACGTTAAGCGTGCGGACCCTACGGGTTTGAGAACTATGTAGACATGACCGAGACTCATCTCCAGTCAATAACCAATAGCGGAACCTGGATGCTCATATTGGTTCCTACATATTCTATGAAGATCTTTATCGTTCAAACTGCATAACAACACACGTTGTTCCCTTTGTCATCGGTATGTTACTTGCCCGAGATTCGATCGTCGGTATGATCATACCTAGTTCAATCTCATTACCGACAAGTCTCTTTACTCGTTCCGTAAAGCATCATCCCATGACTAACTCATTAGTCACATTGCTTGCAAGGCTCATAGTGATGTGCATTACCGAGAGGGCCCAGAGATACCTCTCCGATACTTGGAGCGACAAATCCTAATCTCGATCTATGCCAAGTCAACAAACACCATCGGAGACACCTGTAGAGCATCTTTATAATCACCCAGTTACGTTGTGACGTTTGATAGCACACAAGGTGTTCCTTCAGTATTCGGGAGTTGCATGATCTCATAGTCATAGGAACATGTATAAATCATGAAGAAAGCAATAGCAATAAACTAAACGATCATAGTGCTAAGCTAACGTATGGGTCTAGTCCATCACATCATTCTCTAATGATGTGATCCCGTTCATCAAATGACAACACATTTCTATGGCTAGGAAACTTAACCATTTTGATTAACGAGCTAGTCAAGTAGAGGCATACTAGGGACATTCTGTTTGTCTATGTATTCACACATGTACTAAGTTTCCGGTTAATACAATTCTAGCATGAATAATAAACATTTATCATGATATAAGGAAATATAAATAACAACTTTATTATTGCCTCTAGGGAATATTTCCTTCAGTCTCCCACTTGCACTAGAGTCAATAATCTAGATTACACAGTAATGATTCTAACACCCATGGAGTCTTGGTGCTGATCATGTTTTGCTCATGAGAGAGGCTTAGTCAACGGGTCTGCAACATTCAGATCCGTATGTATCTTGCAAATATCTATGTCTCCCTCCTTGACTTGATCGTGGATAGAATTGAAACGTCTCTTGATGTGCTTGGTTCTCTTGTGAAATTTGGATTCCTTTGCCAAGGCAATTGCACCAGTATTGTCACAAAATATTTTCATTGGACCCGATGCACTAGGTATTACACCTAGATCGGATATGAACTCCTTCATCCAGACTCCTTCATTTGCTGCTTCTGAAGCAGCTATGTATTCCGCTTCACATGTAGATCCCACCAAGACGCTCTTCTTAGAACTGCACCTACGGACAACTCGACCATTCAATAAAAATGTGTATCCGGTTTGTGACTTAGAGTCATTCGGATCAGTGTCAAAGCTTGCATCGACGTAACCGTTTACAACGAGCTCTTTGTCACCTCCATAAATGAGAAACATATCTGACGGTGTCCTGCACTAGGGGGTACTCACCACGTCATCTCCCGATCTATTAGATTGGGCCGAGGACCCCCATGGCCGTATACTCATGGGTCAGTTCGGGCAGCTGCCGCATATAAGGAATATTCCACAAGACTTGGCGATCAAGACAAGGACTCCTCCCCACCGACGTATTCGGCTAGGACTCTTGTTATCCTAGGCCTCTGGTGCATTATATAAACCGAGGCCAGGCTAGTCGATAGATCATATACATACAATCATACCATAGGCTAGCTTCTAGGGTTTAGCCTCTCCAATCTCGTGGTAGATCTACTCTTATACTACCCATATCATCAATATTAATCAAGCAGGACGTAGGGTTTTACCTCCATCAAGAGGGCCCGAACCTGGGTAAAACATCGTGTTCCTTGCCTCCTGTTACCATCCGGCCTAGACGCACAGTTCGGGACCCCCTACCCAAGATCCGCCGGTTTTGACACCGACATTGGTGCTTTCATTGAGAGTTCCGCTGTGTGATCGACAAAAGGATCGATGGCTCGCCGGCAGATCAACTGCGACTTCGGCGTCTCCGTCACCAGTTCGACTGGTCACCTTGGTTCGACCAAGAATTGCGCCCCGTGTTCGGATCACCATGTTCAGACGAGGGCCTTCATCAAACATCAACTCCGATCTCTATCAAGATCACGGAGGAATCATCTATGGAGCTCGGGGGCTCAACGTCAACATTGCCCTTAAGCGACCGTGCTGTTTTTTTTTGGACAGCGAACTCGTATCTGCCGCCACCACCTCCTCGAGTATCGCTTTGACGATCGCTTTGGTGGAATTGTGCGGAATTGAGTCTATAATAACCCTGGAAAATTTCGTCGACTTCCGATGGAGGAATCTCTGGCAATCCACGATATACTGGAGCCCTGTCAAATTTGGATGGGAATTTGGATGAGTTTAGGGCGTGGTGTCCAGATTCTAGCTCGGACGTCCTTTGGACGATCCAACCGTTGATCAGCTGCGGAATTCCTATATCTACCACCTCTCAAAATTTCAGCTCGATCCGACCGTCCAAACTCCGGGAACCTTCCGATTAGTGCATCACTTTTCGGATCTGTTTTCTGCGCGAAAACGAATCCGACCCGAGTTCATCTTTTTTATGAACGGGATTTCGGACATCCCTTTTGAAGGAAGTTTTGTATGGGGTATTGTGTTTTGTTCCCGAACACATCCCACTAACTTTAAGATCTTTTGAACATGATCTTCAACATCATGCTGGTGTCAAACCAGTCCGGCAATATTACTCCATGGCTGCCGACCTGCGCTAGACACGTCGTCACTTTAGCCGAGCTCAACTTCTTCGGATCATCATCTCGGCAAGCTGAACAAGAGTCCGGCATCGCGAAGGATAAATCATCATCAACATCGCCACCCCACGGATTACACGAAGCGGGCATACCGGCATCGCCGCACGGTCGCTTCATTAAGCCGGCATCGACCATGTCACGACCTGGATCGACAGGGCCGCACTATTGCTTCTTCAAGCTGGTGTCCATCACGCCGACCTAGTTCGACTCATCGGCTAACGTCGAGACTTCGACATCTCGGCTGGACCGGGGGCTTCTCCATCTCTTCATCAACCTACTCCGGACAGTTCGGCGTCACTAGCCGACCAGCTCCGTCACGTTAGCCGGGCCGAGGGCTTTGCCTCAGCGAGTCAACCTTTACCAGCATTGCCATGCCGTCGTTTTATCGCCCATCAGGAAATGGGTGTGCGGTGGGAGTCCCAATTTTGGGAATCACCTTCCTTCGGATTGCTACAACAAATAAACCAGGTGCTATTAATCCCAGTATTTTTTGCTTGTTTGGGTTCATTTTTCCCAAGGAATTATTACTCTGGTTTGTCCATGATATGTACACAGGTCTATCAAATGGTGACCGCATTAACGACGGTCGCGTGGTGGTTCGATTAGTTTCCGTACATAGTCCGGCGAACGCCGCATCCGGAGCTCGGACCGACCTGTGAATTCAGGCTTTGCCACGCCTTTACTACATCACGCTGATGCCCTGCATTGACATTGACTTCGGTGCCAGGCCATATTTCTTCTATTCCTCACTTTGCATAAATTATTTATTATGCAACATTTTTTTAATTATCACTATTACTATTATCTCCGGTTTGCACTATTTTTTGTGCACAGGAAAATGATCCGGGGACTTCGACGTCACTCTACCGGTCTGCATTGACTGTGCTATGTCACCACTTCGGCGTGTTGAGCTCTCCACTCCGCCACCTCGGGACCAGCTTGGGGGATGGAACCTTGCCCCGCATCAAGCTTGGACCGCGTCATCACTACCGAACACATTAACCAGCTGAGTCGCTTTCATGCTCAAAGCATTAATTTCTAACTTGCGTTCGGTTCGACCAAGCATTATACTTTTTTGGAAAAAAGTTACTTGTAAAAAATTTCCTTGTCCAAACTTTGTTTGTGACGCATAAATTCAAATACCTTCATTTGGGGGCTTCCTTCATGAAGCTTTTCCACTTGCATATGATTATACTTGTACGGCTTCGTTCCTTGTTCGTGTATTACGCCACAATATGCACCATATTGACTTAAGCGATTTGCAAGCTGGGTTGCCTCGCTCCTGTGTTTACCCCTACGTTCCCGATTGTTCGGCTAGGGAGTAAAGGGAGCACCTCTGCGATTGTCACGATCGGGTCGCCCGAGCCGGACCTTAGACTGGGTGAAGCCGAAAGCTAGCGCTCTTATAGTTTTCAATGACGGTCGGCACACAACGGAACTCATGAGTACAAAAAATCTATTGCACAAGTCTCATAATAACAATGAGCATCGAAGAAAGGTATTGGTGGGGGTACTATTTTCTTCAAAGATGCTTCTTACACTTCACGGTAATATAGCATAAGTTCCCTGAGCGCGCTTTGTCTGTTACAGCCTTATGGCCTGATTGCCTGGTTATTGGAAACACCATCGATATTCTCGACCGATGGAGTACATAACACTTTTTGGTCCTTGACCGAAGAGGGAGAAGCTGACGGTCGGTTAAGACGCGTTTAAAGTTTGGTTGAACATAGATATGATATAAGTACTTCGGTACATGCAATCATTCTTCTACCCAAGTCACTTGGGGGCTCTTAAGTTTATTTGAGCCGCTTTATAATAAGTGTTCTTCTTCTTAGTCGTTGCAAAGTTTTATTATTATTATTTATCACTCCTTTTTTGACACGAGTGTGCGGTCACTAGCCGGGGAGCCTAATTTCTCTCTCAAAGCCGCTAGAGTTTAGTTTGCTAAACTGGCCTGATGAGAAGTACTCCGCCCTCGGGATAGGAGGTTGAAGCCGTAGGCTGACCCGCTCGAAGTCTTGAGATAGGATATATCATGTTAAAGCACGACAGAAGCACTTCTTTTTTCTAAGACCAACTTTTGGATTGGCACCGAACACTTGATATTGTTCGGACATCATGTTTTCACTGACGTTTCTTGGTTTCCAAGCTTTTTGGCACTTTTAAACTGTTTGTGCTTTTCCAGCATTAGTCTCGCAGTGCAACGCCGGACACCTTTAGGGATTCGTCAAAAACATTCTCAGATATTGCTATATATGCATCGGCTTCGAATTGTGTCTTCGGTCAATAGTTGGGTTGCCCGGCTCCTGCACTTGCTTCCTACGTTCCGTTTTGTTCGGCTAGGCATGCAAAGGGAGAACCACTGCGATTGTGCTTCCAGCTCACATGGTTAAGCACCTCAGTGGAGAAAGCCGAAAACTGACTTTCACAAATAAGCGTAAACTGGTCAGCGATCCGATGACTATGTTAAATGATGGGCCGTTCATAACATTGGCCGAAGTGTTTACGGCTTGACCCCGACTGTCGCCGAACACTACCGGGGGCTATTAACTGGCCTCCCAAACTAAATCCTCGATATTATGCTCTTACATTAGAGCTGAGGCTGCATGATCATGCTTAGCATGACAACCCAAAGAATGGAACCGATAGCGGGACTATTTTCTTTGGAAGACATTTTCTTATGTTAAACAGTAATATAACATATCTCTCTGCGTACCTTTGTTCATAAAACCGTATGGCCAGATTGCCTTGTTTGTCGTAAATCTTTGCCCTCATAAAGGCTTTATAAAGTAGGACAAACACTCCTCGGCTACTAGCCAAGGAGGTGGAAGCCGATGGTCGGTCAACAAAGTTTTGTACAATGCGGATCCAAGCATTAATGACGTAAAGTACTTGGATACATAGAGTCATTACACATAATTTGTGATTTTACTATGGATATCGATCCTTAATTCGGCCACCCGTGCCCGCATTAAGGCTCGGGGGCTACTGGGCTTCGGCCTTATTATTTACAAATATTAAAGGGGCACATCGATCCCCTGATCTGGTGTTGCCACCCGACCAGTGTCTCGGGGGCTACTGCATTGCATGTTTAATGCAGAAAATTTTAAGTGCAATACAGTTGCCGAGGAGATTTTGATCCTCAGGTTGGTCGGCCGCACCCAACCTGAGTCTCGAGGACTAAGCACACCACTTTTTGTGTCCCGAAGTATTCTGCCGAGCTAGGACTTGATCCTCAGGCCGATTTTGCAAATCAACCTCAGTCTTAGCGGCTACTGGGATCAGCAGTCTTACGTCATCCTTCAGGTGCATCTCGGGTTTTAGACCGATACACACCTTGAGGGCTACTGGCCATATATCTCGGCAGAGAATAAATTGCAATAATAAAAAATATTGACAAAAAATCGGCCCACAGTCGGGGTGGTGCACCACCTCGGAAGCAGTCCGGCATAAAGCTCGGGCGCTAGTGGCTGGCTCCATAGAGGGCATTTCCGGCATTAAGCTCGGCTAAACTCCTTCAACTTTTTTGAACCAAGGTGATATGACACCTCGGATATAGTCCGGCGTTGGAGCTGGGACACTGTCCGGCGTTGGAGCTCGGATATAGTCCGGCGTTGGAGCTCGGATACATAGTCCGGCATTGGAGCTCGGATACATTCCGGCGTTAGAGCTGGGAAGTGGTCCGGCGTTGGTGCTCGGCTGCAAAAGATACCTCGAATGCAGTCCGGCGTTGGAGCTCGGACACAAGAGGACGCTGCCGCTCGGGAACAATTTCAAACCCGAGGTGTGGCATAAAAATAACAAGGCATTGATAAAAGGCCAGAAACTTAAAGGGGCTCCTCGGATACCCGACGTGTAAACTCGCCGAATGCATTTCGGCGATCCTCAAGATCGAAGATGAGAAGATTTGTTGAAACAGTTTTCAAGACCGTCAACCGAAGATGAAGAACAGTTCGGAAGAATCGAGGAGCATCCCTAACTTGAAGACCGGTTCAGGGGGCTACTGACTGTGTCCTGGACTAGGGGGTACTCACCACGTCATCTCCCGATCTATTAGATTGGGCAGAGGACCCCCATGGCCGTATACTCATGGGCCAGTTCGGACAGTTGCCGCATACAAGGAATATTCCACAAGACTTGGCGATCAAGACAAGGACTCCTCCCCACCGGCGTATTCGGCTAGGACTCTTGTTATCCTAGGCCTCTGGTGCATTATATAAACCGAGGCCAGACTAGTCGATAGATCATATACATACAATCATACCATAGGCTAGCTTCTAGGGTTTGGCCTCTCCTATCTCATGGTAGATCTACTCTTGTACTACCCATATCATCAATATTAATCAAGCAGGACGTAGGGTTTTACCTCCATCAAGAGGGCCCGAACCTGGGTAAAACATCGTGTTCCTTGCCTCCTGTTACCTTCCGGTCTAGACGCACAGTTCGGGACCCCCTACCCGAGATCCGCCGGTTTTGACACCGACAATATCCTTAGTCCTTTTCAGGTATTTCAGGAAGTTCTTGGCCACTGTCCAGTGATCCACTCCTGGATTACTTTGGTGCCTCCCTGCAAAACTAATAGAAAGGCACACATCAGGTCTGGTACACAGCATTGCTATGACGCCCCGAGACCGATGTGCAGGTGTCTTCCAGTTATTCATTATTGTTGCCTTGTCATTCGCTTGCGTGTTGCATCTTGCCATGTCATCATGTGCATTGCATCATCATGTTTTCAAAACTTGCATCCGTCCCAGCCTCCCCGTTCCTTCCGTTGTCTGTTTTGAGCCCAGTCACACTTGCACGCGCCCGCGGCACCTCCGAAATATTATTTTATAAGTGGCTAAAGAAATGTTCTCGGAATAGGTTGAAAGTTGGCATGCGGTGTTGTTATGTTCTAGGTAGGCCGCGTGCCAAGTTTCATCGCATTCGGAGTTCGTTTGGTGCCCCAACGGATAACTATAGTGGTGGTATAGCCGGTCTATCGTCGGACGTTTTCGGCCTCCGGAAACAGTCGCCAGGCCTCTCTCTCTTCTCTTCTCTTCTCTCAGCCCAACCCGCTCTCCACAGCCCACTTCCAGTCACCTGCAGCCCACCTAGTTTCCCCCTCTGTCCGGAGCCGCACGATCGCGATCCGAGGGTCCAAAAACCCCACAAATCCCCCAAACCCTAACCCTGCCTATAAAAGGGAACCCCTCCTTCCAAATCTGGACATTCCATCCCCTTCTCCTCGTTTTCCGTGCCCCCTAATCATCAGCCGCCGCCTTCCTCGTTTTCAGCACCGACACGCTCCCCCGCCACCACTTGTCCACCAGCACCACCGCCACGTCAGCAGCGTCGCCGCGCGCAGCCAACCGGACGCCGCCACGTCGCCCCTGGCCTCCTCCCACCTCCCCGCGGACCTCTCGTCCCACAGCAGGCCCGCCCCGGGCCAGATCTGGGCCCGAGACGCCCGCACCGCGCCGCCATCTCCAATATGGATCGGGAGCCTGCTCCTCCCGAGCTCCACTACGCCTTCGCCATCTGCTCCGTCGCCCCGCATCGCCCCGCATGGCCTCACCGGACCTGCAGCCACCGGCGACCTCCAGGCTAGCTTCGCGCCCTCTCCTTCTCCTTCCTTCTTCCCAGTTCCTTGCTCTATCTCCTCTAACCACCCCCATGGCCGCCGTGCCATGTAGGTCGCCATGGAGCTCCGCGTGCGCTCGGATTCGTCGTCGGGAATGGGTTCCTCGGGACCGGATCCGTCCTCTCCGGTCCTGCCCGCCGCCTTCACCTGCCGGATCTGCCCTGTCCCTGCCGTCCGCCGGCATCCCGCCTTGCTACAGTCTCAGTGCCGCCCTGCCTCGCTCGATCCAGGCGGGATCGAGGAGCGGGACGAGCCCAGCCACCGCATGGGCCTCCAGGGCCCATACTCTCCTGCTTGGCCCAGCTCCAGGGCTGACCTGGGCCATGGCCCATGGGTGAGCCGCCCCCTCTCCTGTGCACTTTGGCCCAACAGTTTTGGCCATGGTTTATTTTTTCCCTGCTGCGAATTTGTCTAATTTCCAGAGAGACCACTTTTACAGGAAGCCCCCTAAACTTCATGCATTTTAGAACTCATCATCCGTGCATCGGTTTAAAATGAATTATATATGAAAGTTGCTTAGAATCTTGTCTAGTTTCATAATGTCCAACTTTCATGCATGTTTGGAATGTTTAGAATGCTGTTTGGTTAAATTTGCTTCTATGCCATGCTAAAATGCTTTAATTCATAACTAAATAACCGTAGCTCCAAACTTAATAATCTTTATATGTAAATGGGGTAGAAAAATGCCTAGATTAACATGGTGTACTTGCTTTGCATGTTTATCAAGTCTAAAATATGCTTTAGGGCAGAACAGTACCAAATCTAATATATGCTCATGAGGATTTTTCCGGACTTGTTGCTTGTTGTTCCGGCCTCATTTAAACTTGCCTAGATAGGTAGTTTTATTTTGCTTCACCTCTTGCCATGTTAATCAACATTTAATATTGTTGGGTACATAAACGAGATCGAACTAAATAACTTGAATGTGGTGTTTCGTCAATATGCAACTTGTTGCATATTGAGCTCCACTTAACTTGTAGTATTGTTTGTGCACTTTGCCATGACATGCCTCATTAAACCGGACATGCATCATACTTGGTTGTGCATCATGCCATGTTTATACGATGGTTGTTTACTATGTTGTTTGCTTCTTTCCGGTGTTGCTTCTGCGGGTTAGTTCCGATAACGTCGCGTTTGTGAGGATTCGTTTTATTACGTTCGTTTGTCTTGTTCATGGACTCGTTCTTCTTCCTTGCGGGATCTCAGGCAAGATGACCATACCCACGAAATCACTTCTATCTTTGCTTGCTAGTTTTTTCGCTCTGTTGCTATGCCGCGCTACCTACCACTTGCTATATCATGCCTCCCATATTGCCATGTCAAGCCTCTAACCCACCTTTCCTAGCAAACCGTTGTTTGGCTATGTTACCACTTTGCTCAGCCCCTCTTATATCATTGTTAGTTGCAGGTGAAGTTGAAGTTTGTTCCATGTTGGAACATGGATATGTTGGGATATCACAATATCTATTATGTTAATTAATTCATCTACATACTTGGTAAAGGGTGGAAGGCTCGGCCTTATGCCTGGTGTTTAGTTCCACTCTTGCCGCCCTAGTTTCCGTCATACTAGTGATTTTTCTTGATTTTGCATTCCTTATGCGGTTGGGTGTTATGGGAACCCCTTAAAGTTTGCTTTGAATAAAACTCCTCCAGCAAGGCCCAACCTTGGTTTTACATTTGCCTAACAACCTATTACCCTTCCCTTGGGTCGGCCAACCCAAGGGTCATCTTTAATTTTAACCCCCCGGGCCAGTGCTTGTTGAAGTGTTGGTCCGAACCGGGCAACTTGCGGGGCCACCTTGAGGCAACTTGAGGGATGGTTTTACTCGTAGCTTGACCTATCCGGTGTGTCCTGAGAACGAGGTACGTGCAACTCCTATCGGGATTGTCGACACATCGGGCGGCTTTGCTGGTCTTGTTTTACCATTGTCGAAATGTCTTATAACCGGGATTCCGAGACTGATCGGGTCTTCCTGGGAGAAGGAATACCCTTCGTTGACCGTGAGAGCTTGTGATGGGCTAAGTTGGGACACCCCTGCAGGGTTTTAACTTTCAAAAGCCGTGCCCGCGGTTATGGGCAGATGGGAATTTGTTAGTATCCGGTTGTAGAGAACTTGACACTTAACTTAGTTAAAATGAATCAACTGCGTGTGTAGCCCTGATGGTCTCTTTCCGGTGGAGTCCGGGAAGTGAACACGGTTCTTGTGTTATGTTTGAACGTAAGTAGTTTCAGGATCACTTCTTGATCACTTCTAGTTCACGACCGTGTTTTGCTTCTCTTCTCGCTCTTATTTGCATATGTTAGCCACCATATATGCTTAGTGCTTGCTGCAGCTCCACCTCATTACCCCTTTCCTACCCATAAGCTTAAATAGTCTTGATCTCGCGGGTGTGAGATTGCTGAGTCCTCTTGACTCACAGATACTTCCAAACAGTTGCAAGTGCCGATGATACCAGTGCAGATGACGCAACCGAGCTCAAGTGGGAGCTCGATGAAGATCTTGTTCGTTGTGTTGTTTCGTTTCCTATTGATCAGTAGTGGAGCCCAGTTGGGACGATCAGGGATCTAGCATTTGGGGTTGTCTTCTTTTATTTTGGTTCCGTAGTTGGACCTTGTTTGTATTTGGGATGATGTATGTTTAACTTGTATTTGTGTGAAGTGGCGATTGTAAGCCAACTCTTTTTCCTTTCTTATTCTGTACATGGGATTGTGTGAAGATTACCCCTCTTGCGACAAACCTACCATGCGGCTATGCCTCTAAGTTGTGCCCCGACACGTGGGAGATATAGCCGCATCGTGGGTGTTACAATTGCATACATTATAGAACCTATGGCTAAGGCATAAGGAATGACTTTCATTTTCTATCTATCTTTTGAAGTGGCCGGGCATTGAGTCTGACTCAACTTCACACCTTGTAACACATGCAAGAACCCTTTCTTTGCTTGATCCATTTTGAACTTCTTCAAAACTTTATCAAGGTATGTGCTTTGTGAAAGTCCTATTAAGCATCTTGATCTATCTCTATAGATCTTGATGCCCAATATATAAGCAGCTTCACCGAGGTCTTTCATTGAAAAATTCTTATTCAAGTATCCTTTTATGCTATTCAGAAATTCAGTATCATTTTTTATCAACAATATGTCATCCACATATAATATCAGAAATGCTACAGAGCTCCCACTCACTTTCTTGTAAATACAGGCTTCTCCAAAAGTATGTATAAAACCATATGCTTTGATCACACTGTCAAAGCATATATTCCAACTCCGAGATGCTTGCACCAGTCCATAAATGGTTTGTTGGGGCTTGCACACCTTTTTAGCACCTTTTGGATCGACAAAACCTTCCGGTTGCATCATATACAACTCTTCTTTAAGATATCCATTAAGGAATGTAGTTTTGACATCCATTTGCCAAATTTCATAATCATAAAAAATTCGGCAATTGCTAACATGATTCGGACGGACTTAAGCATCGCTACGGGTGAGAAGGTCTCATCGTAGTCAACTCCTTGAACTTGTCAAAAACCTTTCGCAACAAGTCGAGGTTTATAGGTAGTAATATTATCGCCAGTGAGGGAGTCCTGGATTAGGGGGTGTCCGGATAGCCGGACTATACCTTCGGTCGGACTCCTGGACTATGAAGATACAAGATTGAAGACTTCGTCCCGTGTCCGGAAGGGACTTTCCTTGGCATGGAAGGCAAGCTTGGCGATACGGATATGTAAATCTCCTACCATTGTAACTGACTCTGGGTAACCCTAGCCCTCTCCGGTGTCTATATAAACCGGAGGGTTTTAGTTCGTAGGACAACATACAATCATACCATAGGCTAGCTTCTAGGGTTTAGCCTCCTTGATCTCGTGGTAGCTCTACTCTTGTACTACCCATATCATCAATATCAATCAAGCAGGACGTAGGGTTTTACCTCCATCAAGAGGGCCCGAACCTAGGTAAAACATTGTGTCCCCTGCCTCCTGTTACCATCCGCCTAGACGCATAGTTCGGGACCCCCTACCCGAGATCCGCCGGTTTTGACACCGACATTGGTGCTTTCATTGAGAGTTCCTCTGTGTCGTCACTTTTAGGCCCGATGGCTCCTCCAATTATCAACGACGATGCGATCCAGGGTGAGACTTTTCTCCCCGGACAGATCTTCGTATTTGGCAGCTTTGCACTGCGGGCCAATTCGTTTGGCCATCTGGAGCAGATCGAAAGCTACGCCCCTGGGCATTAGGTCAGATTTGGAAGTTTGAGCTACACGGCCAACCTCCGCGCAGACTTGATCTTCGACGGATTTGAGCCGCAGCCGAGCGCGCCGCACTATCACAATGGGCATGATCTAGCTTTGCTGCCGAATAGTGCCCTGGAGGCCGCACCCGCATCAGCTCCGACCCTTAATTTGGAGCCAACTGCGCCAATCGAGGATGGGTGGTTGGACACCGCCTCGGGGGCTGCAATCTCTACAACGATCGAGCCGAACACCAGCCCTATTCTCTGTGAAGCCCACGACTCCAAGGAGCCGGACTCCTCTCCAGACTCCGAGCCCTCCGCGCCCCTACTGATCGAACCCTATTGGGCGCCGATCATGGAGTTCACCGCCGCGGACATCTTTCAGCACTCGCCTTTCGGCGATATTCTGAATTCACTAAAATCTCTCTCTTTATCAGGAGAGTCCTGGCCGGACTATGACCAGCAGGATTGGGATGTGGACGACGAAGAAATTCGATGCCCACCCACCACCCACTTCGTAGCCACTGTCGATAATTTAAACGACGTGCTCGACTTCGACTCCGAAGACATCGACGGTATGGACGAGATGTAGGAGATGAACATGAACCAACACCTATAAGGCACTGGAAATCCACCTCATCTCATGATGTATACATGGTGGACACACCCAAAGGAAGCGACGACGAGGAACACAGGGATGCAACGAGGGATCGTTCACTCAAAAAGCAATCAAAGGGCGACGTAAGCGCCGCTCCAAGCCCCGCCTCGACAGAGACAACAGCCATAGAGACCCAACCATAGAGCAGGGCGAGCCGGCGGACGACGAACATGCCTTTGAGCAACCGTCCGAACAGGGCAACTTGGATAAACAAACCGAACACCCCGTCCCCGGCGAAAACAACAGTCCGGACGACCTTACGCCGGATAGGCTCATGGAGCAGTAGAACCTCCACAAAAGGCTCGTCGCCACTGCGCGTAGCCTGAAAAAGCAGAAGCGGAAGCTCAAAACTGCGGAAGAAGCACTCAGAATCAGATGGAGCAAGGAATGCAACACCGCAGACAAATATGGCGGCAGTCGCCGCACAAAAAGCTATCCAAAGCGAAAGCTACTGCCTGAATTTGACGAGGAGGCCTTAGAGCCCCCGCAGTCAAAAAATATGAAAGCCACCCGGTCGGACAGACGACCGCATGGCCAGCATGGAGCGGCAAGCGGTGCCGCACACAAGCCGACACTCGATCCACCAAAGGATCCGCATCAAAAAGATGGCCTAGCCAGATCTATCTACGGGCCAAGAAAGCAAGCTCTAGTAAGCAATGCAACACAACGAATATCCGAACATCACGGCACACCCAAATACAAGGGTGCCGCACACCCCCTATGTTTCACCGATGAGGTGCTGGACCATGAATTTCTAGCGGGATTCAAGCCCGTAAACATAGAGGCGTACGACGGAACAACAGACCCTGGGGTCTGGATCGAGGATTATATCCTCCACATACACATGGCTAGAGGAGATGACCTCCACGCCATAAAATACTTACCCCTCAAGCTTAAAGGGCCAGCCCGGGATTGGCTCAAAAGCCTTCCCGAAAACACCATTGGAAGTTGGCAAGAGCTTGAGGATGCTTTCCGGGAAAATTTTCAAGGGACCTATGTCCGCCCTCCGGATGCAGACGATCTCAGTCACATAACTCAACAGCCCGGAGGGTCAGCCTGGAAATTCTGGAACAAATTTCTTACTAAAAAGAATCAGATAGTCGACTGTCCGGACGCCGAAGCCCTAGCATCTTTTAAGCATAATGTTCGAGACGAATGGCTCCCCAGACACCTTGGCCAAGAAAAGCCAAGAACAATGGCCGCATTAACAAGCCTCATGACCCGCTTTTGCGCAGGAGGGGACAGCTGGTTGGCAAGATGTAACACCAGCGTCCCAAGTACATCTGAAGTTAGGGATGGAAACGGAAAACCCCGACGCAACAAGGACCAGCGCCGGAATAAGGGAAACAGCCCAAAGAGCACGGCGGTAAATGCCGGATTCAAAAGCTCGCGGCAGAATCAGAGAAAGCCGCCCCTCAAGGATAACAGGGACGAGCTATCAAACTTAAACAAAATCTTGGACAAGATATGTCAAATACACAGTACTCCCAGGAAGCCTGCGAACCATACCCATAGAGATTGTTGGGTTTTCAAGCAATCCAGCAAACTCAACGCCGAACACAAGGGGCTCGACACACCAAGTGAGGACGACGATGAACCCCACAAGCAGAGCACCAGGAAACAAAATGATTTCCCACAAGAAGTCAAAACAGTAAACTTACTTCACGTGACGAACAGAATGGCGCCAATAGAGATACGCGCCATACGGCCTATCCCAAAGGAGTCTCGCCAATGGTTGTTAAAACCGATCACCTTCGACCATCAGGATTACTCTAGAAGTATCCGGAACGCAGGCTAGGCTGCCTTGGTATTAGATCCAATAATCGGCGGACTCCACTTTACAAATGTCCTGATGGACGGCGGCAGTGGTCTAAACCTGTTATACCAGGACACAATCCGCAACATAGGGATAGACCCAACAAAAATTCGCCATAGCAAAACCTCCTTTCAAGGGGTAACGCCAGGCCCGGATGCCCGTTGCATGGGTTCTCTCTGGCTAGAAGTTATGTTCGGCTCCCCCGATAACTTCCGTCGCGAACAGCTAACTTTCCACATCGCCCCATTCTCAAGTGGCTATCAAGCACTGCTGGGACGAGAAGCTTTCGCCCGCTTTAACGCAATACCGCATTATGCATCTCTTATGCTTAAGATGCCCGGTCCACGAGGCATCATCTCATTAAAGGGAAAACATTGAGTGTTCCTCCCGCGCGGAAGACAGTGCGGCTGCCTTGACAACCCCACAATAAAGCGGCTTCACCAGCCAAAGCACCTACACAGGTCGTCAAGACCATGGACACGACTAGACGAGTCCGGCATAAACATACAATTGATAAAGGCTTAATAGCCGTATACCCCTGTACTAGGGGCTCCGCGCATATAAAACAAGAGACAATAAAGCTCAATTTTACCCATTTCGATTTATACTTTGTTTATTTAGTATAACTCATGTTCGGCACGATCTTTCTTCAACTAAGTTCCTCTCTTTTGCAGATGAACACCGTGCTACGCCCGTCTAGGAGACGGCACAACGGAGACACAGGCGCAGACGTGCAACAGGGGCCCGTTCCAAGGATTCTTTTCAGATTAAGACCTTGCGTAAACCTTTTTTTACTGTCTCTTGTTGATACACATCCCCTGGTTTCTTGGTATAACCAAGGAGGAGGCTGGCATTTTGGCATGTGGCCACGTCAGAGTTTTGCGCGTACCTGGACACTAGGGGCTTATTACTAAGGGTGTTATCCCGCCCGCCCTCATAAAGACCGAATACCTTAGGGAGTGTTTGGCGTCGTGAGTTTGGCCTTATATGCATCAGCTCCGAATCATGTCTTTGGTCAAATGTTGGGTTTGCCCGGCTCCTGTGTTTTGCTACCTTATGTTCCGCTCTATCGGCTAAGGCGGCACCAGGAGAACTACTGCGATTGTGCCCCGGTTCGGCCAGGCGAGCACCTCAGTAGAGAAAGCCGAAAACTGACTGTCATGATATAGCGTGAGACTGGTCAACCACTCGATGACTTACCGGAATCTTTAGGATTCCTCCGCATTAACGAAGGGCCGCTTCCCGGCCAGGCACATACGCGCCCCGAGTTCGGGCGAGCGCAGGCGCCACCAGGGGCTATATAAGTAGCCTCACTGTCAAACTCCTATGGCTAAGTGAAAGTGATAAAGCATCATAGTCCGATTGCCTAGTTCGTTGCGCTATCACCTCCTTTGTAGGACCAAGACGTTGGATCAAGTGTGAAAATGCGCCTTCTGCGAACACCCCCGCATTATGTGTGTGGGGGCTGAAGCCGACGACTGCCATCTTTCAGATTATATATACATATATGTTAAACGGCCGCACAGGAGGTATTATAATACTTGCAGGCACAAGTATAAAAAGCTTCTACAATTTATCAAAATATTGTTTTACAATAATATATGCTATTCGAATATAGTATCCTTCGAGCACTGCATCTCTATTAAACGAGCGCCTTGCAGAACTTCCTGAAAATAGTGCTCGGCAGGTACTCGGCTTCCATACGAGTCTGGGGATGCAACAACGATGGCCTCCATTTCTGCCCCGTATGTCTTGACACGGGCAAGAGCCATCCGTGCACCCTCTATGCACGCTGACCTCTTCATCGCATTGATATGCGGTGCCACACCAAGGAACTGCTGCACCAAGTTGAAATAACTTTTCGGCTCTGGCCTCTCTGGCCACAAATGACTCATGACATATTTCATGGCGAGTCCGGACAACTTATTTAGCTCGGCCCATTCGGCCAAACGATCGGCTAATGACAGTGGACGCTCCGGATTGTGGAACTGCGACCAAAAGAGCTTTTCCACTTCGCGATCTTCTTGATCTCGGAAGTGTTCGACTGCATCTGCGGCACTCGCTGCCAAATCCAGATAGGTGTCCGCCGCACTCCACATCCGGTCTAACGGAGCATGTTTAGGATCACAGAACTTCCTCTGCAGCATAAAGGGCTTTCCAGCCGCAATTTCTCCGGCCTGACGCAGCTCCTCCTTCATAGCTCTCATCGCAGAGCGAGCATCCTTGGCATCGGCAACGGCCTTCTCCAGGTCCGTCTGTTCCGCCTGATCTTTTTTTTCAAGAAGCTTGCAACGGTCAGCAGTGCTCTTCAGCTTCACAGCCATCTCGGCCATTTCCTTCTTGCTTCGGCAGTGAGCAGCCTGTTTGGCTTTCAGCTCTTCAATTGCCTTTCCGACAGCCGCATCACTTTTCCTGGCTTGCTCCTTGCCTCGGGCAAGTTCCGCCCTAAGGTTCTCCATGGCAGCAGCACCATCTGCATCAAGCGCACACATTGTAAGATACTGGCATAAAGCTCCTCTTACCAGGTGCCGCCGGAGTAATTACATACCTTGTGCCTCGTCAAGATGCTTGTTGACAAGCGCGATGTCGGCATCTGCCACGTCAAGTTGCCGCTTTAGCTCGGCAAATTCATCAGTCCGGCTTGCCACCGGACACTTCGCCACCTACGTATGAAGGCGACATATTAGACCTGGGATTATGATCCTCTGTGCACCGTCACTTTTGACAACGCACAGAGTCTCAGGGGCTACTATCTACACAGGGCGCAACTTATTTATGCGCAACTGTCCAAAAGGGTACATCATTTCACGTACCTCAAAACCTGTCAGTGAACTCCTGACGGCCTCGTGCAAACTGCTCTCCGCGGATGAAATCCTCTCAATCACCGTACCCATCAATGCATGGTGCTCCTCTGAGATAGATGCTCGCCCTAGCAGATCCTTCAGCTCCTCCGACCGCGCACCAGACTGTGCCGGACTCGTCCGATGGCCATTTTTGAAGGCCAGACGCGGAGGGCTTTGGGGGGCCATATGACTACCTTCCGGCCCTACCGGATTCGGAGAAACCCTCCGCGACGATACCTTAGGGTCGCCCGCCTCGCAAGGCGGTACGACAGGGGGAGGCGTTCCGCTCTCCATCATCTCCGGAAGAAGATCCCCCGAAGACGAGCTCTGTTGAGAAGGGCTAAGGTCCGAGCTACAAGGTAAATTTTCGATTACTTTTCTCAGATATAAAGCAAGGATTTCTCTCGTTTCTTAAAAAGAAAACTCCTCTCTACTTACGGCTCGGTGGAGGGCTGATCCCCTTGAGGGCATAATTCGGTCGAAGTATCCCCCAGCACAGGACCCTCTAGCGAAGATTTCTTCCCCCGCTTTGAGGCCATGGTCTCCGGGTCTTCAGAGGCGGTCCTCTTCTTCCCCTGAGGAGAGGAATTTTCGATTCCTCCCTTCCAAACAGCCTCCTTCGAGGAGGCCGTAGCTTCCTTGTCCCCTCCCTCGCTTTCCTCCGAAGGCACAACCTCCAACATCCTGACTAGTACGTGATCCGGCGTGGTCTCGGGGAGGGGGCCAGACACCTGATTAGCTTTGCTTTCGCTATCCACTCCTGTTTAAAGGACAGCTCTTTTAGGGGCAATTTTATGATAAATATGCGGATTGCGAGTCCGGGCACAGGGCTACATACTTGAGTATCCGGGCGGTTGCAGCTCAGACCTGCGTCCTCGGTCAAGTCCGGACACATTGCTTGTGATCCAAAGAACAATTTGTACATCTCCACGGGCGTCGCGCCCATAAAATGTTGGAGAGCTCGTGGTCCCTCTGGATTGAACTCCCACAGGCGGAGGGGGCGACGTTTGCAGGGCAGAGCTCGGCGAATCATCATAACCTGTGTCACTACGACCAGACTGATATCTCTTTCTAGGAGATCTCGAATGCGGCCCTGCAACAAGGGCACATCCATGGATGGCCCCCAGTCCAGTCCTTTATTGACCCATGACACTAGCTGTGGTGGGGGACCCGAGCGAAAGGCAGGTGGCGCCACCCGCTTGGTGCCCGTGGGAACGGTGATGTAAAACCACTCTCGTTGCCATAAGCTGGACTCCTCTTGAAAAGAGCCCTCGGGCCATGGAGCACCAGCATTCTTTCTTATAAAAGCACCTCCGCACTCCGTGTGCCATCCCTCAATCATCTTCAGCTCTACTTTGAAGGTCTTGAGCCATAGTCCGAAGTGAGGAGTAATATGGAGGAAGGATTCACACACGACGATGAATGAGGAAATATGGAGGATGGACTCCGGAGCTAAGTTGTGAAATTCCAGCCCATAATAAAACATGAGCCCCCTCACGAAGGGATCCGTCGGGAAGCCTAGCCCCCGAAGGAAGTGAGACATGAACACCACACTCTCACCAGGCTTGGGAGTGGGAATGACCTGCCCTTGAGCAGGTAGCCTATGCCAGATTTCGCCGGTCAAGAACCTGGCCCCTCTCAACTTCAACATGTCCTCCTCCGTGACGGAGGAGGGCATCCATCGGCCTCAAAGGTCCGAACCGGACATTGTCAAAGGTCCGAAGTGCCTGAAATCTGGAGCCTTGGGTGTTGGAACTCGAGGCGAAGGGCAAACTCGTTTGAGATTGAAAGAAAGGAGTAAGGCCTTGGTCTCTTTATAAGAGGTTGAATACCAAGGGCCCTCCCCGTGACCGTTTGGAACTCACCTTTGATCGAGAAAGCATACCAACGGGTACGGTTGGGTTACCCACGCCCGTATTGATGAGAATCCCGGAATAAGGGGACACAATCTCTGCTTTGACAAGACATGCCAAGGAAACCGCCTCGCTAAACGCACTGAGGTGGGACAGTAAAACAATTCGAATGGAGACTTGGCCATGGTGTGATGTCACGCTACGGAATATGTCGGCAGATTAGGTTTGTGTAAATATTATTCTCTCTATGGCAATTTGTGGAAACTTATTTTGCAGAGCCGGACACTACCTTTGTGTTCAAAATCTTCTATGAAGTACTTGGAGGAGGAACCCGCCTTGCAATGCCGAAGACAATCTGGGCGCTGGACTCGTCGTCATTGAAGCCTGGTTCAGGGGCTACTGAGGGAGTCCTGGATTAGGGGGTGTCCGGATAGCCGGACTATACCTTTGGTCTGACTCCTGGACTATGAAGATACAAGATTGAAGACTTCGTCCCGTGTCCGGAAGGGACTTTCCTTGGCGTGGAAGGCAAGCTTGGCGATACGGATATGTAAATCTCCTACCATTGTAACTGACTCTGTGTAACCCTAGCCCTCTCCGGTGTCTATATAAACCGGAGGGTTTTAGTCCGTAGGACAACACACAATCATACCATAGGCTAGCTTCTAGGGTTTAGCCTCCTTGATCCCGTGGTAGATCTACTTTTGTACTACCCATATCATCAATATCAATCAAGCAGGACGTAGGGTTTTACCTCCATCAAGAGGGCCCGAACCTGGGTAAAACATTGTGTCCCCTGCCTCCTGTTACCATCCGCCTAGATGCACAGTTCGGGACCCCCTACCCGAGATCCGCCTGTTTTGACACCGACAGCCAGCATCAGTATTCTTCTTGAAGATCAATTTATTCTCCATGGCTTGCCGATCATTGGGAAAGTCAACCAAAGTCCACACTTTGTTCTCATACATGGATCCCATCTCAGATTTCATGGCTTCAAGCTATTTCACGGAATCTGGGCTCATCATCGCTTCCTCATAGTTCGTAGGTTCATCATGGTCAAGTAACATGACTTCCATAACAGGATTACCGTACCACTCTGGTGCGGATCTTACTCTGGTTGACCTATGAGGTTCGGTAGTAACTTGATCAGAAGTTTCACGATCACCATCATTATCTTCCTCAGTAATTGGTGTAGGAATCACTGGAGCTGATTTCTGTGATGAACTACTTTCCAATAAGGGAGAAGGTACAGTTACCTCATCAAGTTCTACTTTCCTCCCACTCACTTCTTTCAAGAGAAACTCCTTCTCTAGAAAGGATCCATTCTTAGCAACAAATATCTTGCCTTCGGATCTGTGATAGAAGGTGTACCAAACAGTCTCCTTTGGGTATCCTATGAAGACACATTTCTCCGATTTGGGTTCAAGCTTATCAGGTTGAAGCTTTTTCACATAAGCATCGCAGCCCCAAACTTTAAGAAACGATAACTTGGGTTTCTTGCCAAACCACGGTTCATATGGTGTCGTATCAATGGATTTCGATGGTGCCCTATTTAACGTGAATGCAGCCATCTCTAAAGCATAACCCCAAAATGTTAGCAGTAAATCAGTAAGAGACATCATAGATTGCACCATATCTAATAAAGTGCGGTTATGACGTTCGGACACACCATTACGCTGTGGTGTTCCAGGTGGCGTGAGTTGCGAAACTATTCCGCATTGTTTCAAATGAAGACCAAACTCATAACTAAAATATTCACCTCCACGATCAGATCGTAGAAACTTAATTTTCTTGTTACGATGATTTTCCACTTCACTCTGAAATTCTTTGAACTTTTCAAATATTTCAGACTTATGTTTCATCAAGTAGATATACCCACATCTTCTCAAATCATCTCTGAAGGTCAAAAAATAACAATACCCGCCACGAGCATCAACACTCATCGGACCGCATAAATTAGTATGTATGATTTCCAATAAGTCGGTTGCTTATTCCATTGTTCTGAAGAATGGAGTCTTAGTCATCTTGCCCATGAGGCATGGTTCGCAAGCATCAAGTGATTCCAAAAGCTCATCAACATGGAGTTTCTTCATGCGCTTTACACCAATATGACCTAAACGGCAGTGCCACAAATAAGGTGCACTATCATTATTAAACTTGTATCTTTTGGCCTCAATACTATGAATATGTATATCACTACTATCGAGATTCAATAAAAATAGACCACTCATCAGGGGTGCATGACCATAAAAGATATTACTTGTATAAATAGAAAAACCATTATTCTCTGATTTAAATGAATAACCGTCTCGCATCAAACAAGATCCAGATATAATGTTCATGCTTAACGCTGGCACCAAATAACAATTATTCAGGTCTAATACTAATCCCGAAGGTAGATGTAGAGGTAGCGTGCCGACCGCGATCACATCGACTTTGGAACCATTTCCCACGCGCATCGTCACCTCGTCCTTAACCAATCTTCGCTTAATCCATAGCCCCGGTTTCGAGTTGCAAATATGAGCAACAGAACCAGTATCAAATACCTAGGCGCTACTCCGAGCATTAGTAAGGTACACATCAATAACATGTATATCAAATATACCTTTCACTTTGCCATCCTTCTTATCGGCCAAATACTTGGGGCAGTTCCGCTTCCAGTGACCAGTCCCTTTGCAGTAGAAGCACTCATTCTCAGGCTTAGGTCCAGACTTGGGCTTCTTCACTTGAGCAGCAACTTGTTTGCCATTATTTTTGAAGTTCCCCTTCTTCCCTTTGCCCTTCTTCTTGAAACTAGTGGTCTTGTTGACCATCAACACTTGATGCTCCTTCTTGATTTCTACCTCCACAACTTTTAGCATTGAGAAGAGCTCTGGAATTGTTTTATCCACCCCTTGCATATTATAGTTCATCACGAAGCTTTTGTAGCCTGGTGGCAGTGATTGAAGAACTCTGTCAATGACACTATCATGAGGAAGATTAACTCCCAGTTGAGTCAAGTGGTTGTGGTACCCATACATTCTGAGTATATGTTCACTGATAGAACTATTCTCCTCCATTTTGCAGCTATAGAACTTATTGGAGACTTCATATCTCTCAATTCAGGCATTTGCTTGAAATATTAACTTCAACTCCTGGAACATCTCATATGCTCCATGACGTTCAAAACGTCCTTGAAGTCCTGATTCTAAGCCGTAAAGCATGACACACTAAACTATCGAGTAGTCATCAGCTTTGCTCTACCAGGCGTTCATAACATCTGGTGTTGCTCCTGCAGCGGGTTTTGCACCTAGAGGTGCTTCCAAGACATAGTTCTTCTGTGCAGCAATGAGGATAATCCTCAAGTTATGAACTCAGTCCGTGTAGTTGCTACCGTCATCTTTCAACTTAGCTTTCTCTAGGAATACATTAAAATTCAAAGGAAGAGTAGCATGGGCCATTTATCTACAATAACATAGACATGCAAATACTATCAGGTACTAAGTTCATGATAAATTAAAGTTCAATTAATCATATTACTTAAGAACTCCCACTTAGATAGACATCCCTCTAGTCATCTAAATTATCACGTGATCCATATCAACTAAACCATGTCTGATCATCATGTGAGATGGAGAAGTTTTGAATGGTGAACATCACTACGTTGATCATATCTACTATATGACTCACGCTCGACCTTTCGGTCTCAGTGTTCCGAGGCCATATCTGCATATGCTAGGCTCATCAAGTTTAACCTGAGTATTCTGCTTGTGCAAAAATGGCTTGCACCCGTTGTATGTGAACGTAGAGCTTATCACACCTGATCATCACATGGTGTTTCGGCACAACGAACTGTAGCAACCGTGCATACTCAGGGAGAACACATATACCTTGAAATTTAGTGAGGGATCATCTTATAATGCTACCGCCGTACTAAGCAAAATAAGATGCATAAAAGATAAACATCACATGCAATCAATATAAGTGATATGATATGGCCATCATCATCTTGTGCCTTTGATCTCCATCTCCAAAGCACCGTCATGATCACCATCGTCACCGGCTTGACACCTTGATCTCCATCGTAGCATCGTTGTTGTCTCGCCAATTATTGCTTCCACGACTATCGCTACCGCTTAGTGATAAAGTAAATCAATTACATGGCGATTGCATTTCATACAATAAAGCGACAACCATATGGCTCCTGCCAGTTGCCGATAACTTTGTTACAAAACAGGATCATCTCATACAACAATTTATATAATCATGTCATGACCATATCTAATCACAACATGCCATGCAAAAACAAGTTAGACGTCCTCTACTTTGTTGTTGCAAGTTTTACGTGGCTGCTACGGGCTTAGCAAGAACCGTTCTTACCTACGCATCAAAAACCACAATGATTTTTTGTCAAGTGTGCTGTTTTAACATTCAACAAGGACCGGGAATGGTCACAGTCGATTCAACTAAAGCTGGAGAAACAGACACCACTAGCCACCTGTGTGCGAAGCACGTCGGTAGAACCAGTCTCATGAACGCGTTCATGTAATGTCGGTCTGGGCCGCTTCATCCAACAATACTGCCGAATCAAAGTATGACATGCTGGTAATCAGTATGACTATTATCGCCCACAACTCTTTGTGTTCTACTCGTGCATATAACATCTACGCATAGACCTGGCTCGGATGCCACTGTTGGGGAACGCTGTATTTCAAAAAAATTCCTACGATCACGCAAGATCTATCTAGGAGATGCATAGAAACGAGAGGGGAGAGTGTGTCTATGTACCCTCGTAGACCAAAAGCGGAAGAGTTAAGTAACACGGTTGATGTAGTCGAACGTCTTTGCGATTCAACCGATCAAGTACCGAACGCACGGCACCTCCGCGATCTGCACACTTTCAGCTCGGTGACGTCCCTCGTACTCTTGATCCAGCTGAGGCCGAGGGTGAGTTGCGTCAGCATGATGGCGTGTTGACGGTGATGATGAAGTTACCGACGCAGGGCTTCGCCTAAGCACTACGACAATATGACAGAGGTGGAAAACTATGGAGGGGGCCACCGCACACGGTTAAAGATCAAGTTATGTGTCTATGGGGTGCCCCCTCCCCCGTATATAAAGGAGGCGAGGAGGGGGCCAGCCGGCCACAAGGGGCGCGCCCAAGGGGGGAATCCTACTCCTAGTAGGAGTAGGTTCCCCCTTTCCTAGTCCAACTAGGAGAAGAAGGAAGGAGAGGGAAAGAGGGGCCACACCCCCTCCCCCTGTCCTATTCGGACTCCCCTTGGGGGGGCACCACCTCCTGGCTGCGGGCCTCTCTCTCCCCTAAGGCCCACTAAGGCCCATAACTTCCCGCGGGAGTTCCGGTAACCCTCCAACACTTTGATTTTATCCGATACTATCTGGAACACTTCCGGTGTCCGAATAACATGGTCCAATATATCAATCTTTATGTCTTGACCATTTCTAGGCTCCTCGTCATGTCCGTGATCACATCCGGGACTCCGAACATCCTTCGGTACATCAAATCACATAACTCACAATACATATCGTCATCAAACGTTAAGCGTGCGGACCCTACGGGTTCGAGAACTATGTAGACATGGCCGAGACTCATCTCTAGTAAATAACCAATAGCGGAACCTGAATGCTCATATTGGTTCCTACATATTCTACGAAGATCTTTATTGGTCAAACCGCATAACAACATACGTTGTTCCCTTTGTCATCGGTATGTTACTTGCCCGAGATCGATCGTCGGTATCATCATACCTAGTTCAATCTTGTTACTGGCAAGTCTCTTTACTCACTCTGTAATTCATCATCCCGTGAATAATTCATTAGTCACATTGCTTGCAAGGCTCATAGTGATGTGCACTACCGAGAGGGCCCAGAGATACCTCTCCGATACACGGAGTGACAAATCCTAATCTCGATCTATGCCAACTCAACAAACACCATTGGAGACACCTATAGAGCATCTTTATAATCACCCAATTACGTTGTGACGTTTGATAGCACACAAGGTGTTCCTCTGGTATTCAGGAGTTGCATAATCTCATAGTCATAGGAACATGTGTAAGTCATGAAGAAAGAAATGGCAATAAACTAAACGATCATAGTGCTAAGCTAACGGATGGG
The DNA here is from genome assembly GCF_003073215.2 of Triticum urartu. NCBI lineage: Eukaryota > Viridiplantae > Streptophyta > Magnoliopsida > Poales > Poaceae > Triticum > Triticum urartu. Next base: position 364,124,690 of record NC_053027.1, on the reverse strand, counting down.
TCTAGTCCATCACATCATTCTCTAATGATGTGATACCGTTCATCAAATGACAACACATGTCTATGGCTAGGAAGCTTAACCATCTTTGATTAATGAGCTAGTCAAGTAGAGGCATACTAGGGACACTCTATTTGTCTATGTATTCACACATGTACTAAGTTTCTGGTTAATACAATTCTAGCATGAATAATAAACATTTATCATGATATAAGGAAATATAAATAACAACTTTATTATTGCCTCTAGGGCATATTTCCTTCACATACGTGCGTAGTCTCTGCTGCCCTGAGGCAACCCTTGCCGGGCAAGTGTACTACGCACCAGCACCACCTTTCCACCATTAATCCACCAAAGCAGGAGTAGGGTTTTACGCCTCGCGGTGGCCGGAACCTGGGTTAAATTGCCTGTGTGATCTCTGACGTGTTGCCCCACGCTCATCTGCTCTTTGTGCAACGCGTCGCCCCCCTGCCGAACCAGCAAGGGAACCCCATGTCCCATAGGTGGTCGTGGTTTCCCGCGACACTTGTTCTTCCATGATGATGTGTGAGTAGTTACCATAGGACCTAGTAGTAGCTCTCTCTCTCTCTCTCTCTCTCTCTCTCTCTCTCTCTCTCGCTATCGCTCGCTCGCTCTCTTTGATCTTGAATACAATGATCTCTTCGAAGATCCATTCAATGTAATCTTTGCGGTGTGTTTGTTGGGATCCGATGAACCATGGGTCTATGATCATATTATCTATTAAAAGTAACTCAGTATTTTTTGAGATTTATTATGTGTGATTTTATAGCCTTGTATTTATCTCCGATCTATCTATCTTCTTTGGCCAATTAGATTGATTTATCTTCAGTGGAAGAGGTGCTTGATAGTAGGTTCAATCTTGCAGTGACCTTATTCTGTGACAGGAGGAGTAGCAAGGCATGTATTGTATTGTTGCTGCTAGGATAAAACGATGAGGTTTAATCATACTACTTGATTCTACTTTGTTATGAACTTAATACCTTAAGATGCATGATGAATAGCGGTCGAGGGGTGGATTAATAGTATTAGATTTCGTAAGATTAACAGTCTACTTGTCTCCGACATAATCCCTATATATTGATCATGCCATGAATATCGTCATAACTATGCGCTTTTCTATTAATTGCCCCACAGTAATTTGTTCATCCATCGTTACTATGCTCATGAGAGAGATGCCTCTAGTGAAAGATATGATCCCCGGGTCTATTCACTTCATATTTACTAAAACCATAAATTCCTTGATGCAATTTATTATTAGGACCGTCTGCAGGAATTCAGTGCCCGGTGAGGAAAGCAAAATAAGGCCCTAAAATTTGAAAATTCTTATAATATAACTCAAGAATTATCTGACTTAATTATATAACTAAACATTTGTTATTCCCCACAATATTTATAAAAATATCAAATACCGATACAAAAGACTAATGGTAAAACTAAAAGAATAAGCTAACCTCATGTTCCACCAAAAAAGCATCTGTCTTGTGTTCTTTGAAATGAAATATTTAATTATATCTTCATAATAATATGTGTCTTCCTATCCTTTCAACACTAGAATCATAGTTTCTATTTCTAGAATTGATGATCGTTTCAAATCATGATCCATAAAAATTAATATAAATGAATTTGAACTCCAAGAATTATATGCTTGTCAAGAATTCAAGATAGTAGAACAGAAAAGATCAAACCTTGAATTATAATCTTGTCAAGAACTCAAGATAGATGAATTAGTGAGGTAGCCGAACACTGTCGGTGGGCAGGCATGGCACTTATTGTTCCTTCAAGCTGCTAGCCTTCTCCACCTGTTCAACGGTCGGCGTAGTGTGACTAGTGTCCACAGTGTCAGCCGACGAGGTGCCGCGACAGTGTCTGCGGTCGACGCCTGAAATTTAACGATACTTGTGTGTTGCATGCCGCCCGACCTGGCCAATCTAAACTGCCAAAGCAAGATAGGTCGCCCAACCACCCAGATACGTGTGTATGCGCTGCTATTTCAGATTTCGATCGATTGAGTTCCACGATGAACTAGTGAACGGCGCAAGCTAATGATAACCCACAAGTATAGGGGATCAATTGTATCCTCTTTCTATAACTAAGAGTGTCGAACCCAACGAGGAGCTAAAGGTAGAACAAATATTCCCTCAAGTGTTATCGACCACCGATACAACTCTATGCATGCTTGACGTTCGCTTTACCTAGAACAAGTATAAAACTAGAAGTAATTTGTAGGTGTAACGGGATAGGTTTGCAAGAATATAAAGAGCACGTAAATAAAAACTAGGGGCTGTTTTAGGTAAAGAAGCAATAAAGTTAGTATAGCGAGTGTGGAAAAGTGGTGGTAGGAGTTGCAAATTTGTCCCTAAGCAATTGACTACTTTACTAGACCGATAGCAAGTTTTATGTGGGAGAGGCCACTTCTAGCATGTCATCCCTGACTTGGAATTCTATGCACTTATGATTGGAACTATTAGCAAGCATCCGCAACTACTAACATTCATTAAGGTAAAACCCAACCATAGCAGATATATTGACCCCCCTTCAATCCCGTATGCATCAATTTCTATGCTAGGTTGAAGCTTCTGTCACTCTTGCCCTCCAATACATAGTCCTATCAACATACAACTAACCGTATGGTGTGGTCCACGCGCGCGCTCGTATGATTGGCACCAAAGTATAGCAACATAACCACAAGTAAATTAAACCAATCATAGCAATTCACCAATTACCCATAGGACAACGAAAATCTACTCAGACATCATAGGATGGCAACACATCATTGGATAATAATATGAAGCATAAAGCACCATGTTCAATTAGAGGGTACAACAGGTTCTAGGAGAGTGGACCGCTATAGACAGATGGGGGAAGGTGATGAATATGTTGGTGAAGATGATGGAGGTGTTGGTGTAGATCACCGTCACATGATGATGGCCCCGACGGCGTTCCGACGCCACCGGGAGAGAGGGAGAGAGAGCCCCCCTTCTTCTTCTTCTTCTTCTTCTTCTTCCTTAACCTTCTCCCTAGAAGGGAGAAGGGTTTCCCCTCTGGTCCATGGCGGCGGAGGGGCGGGAGCCCCTCCAAGATTGGATCTGTCTCTCCTTGTTTCTGCGTTTCAGATTCTGGCCTTTCACCGTTTCTTATATTCCTAGAGATCCGTAACTCCGATTGGGCTGAAATTTTAACACGATTTGTATCTGGATATTTTCTTTCTTGCATCGAAAGAAGGGCACCAACTACCTTATGGGGTGGCCACGAGGGTCAGGGGCGCGCCCACCCCCTGGGCACGCCCCGTGCCTCGTGGCCCCCTCGGGCATCATCTCGCGTTGATTCTTCTTCCCAAAAATCACATATATTCCAAAAAAAATCTCCGTAAGTTTTTATCCTATTTGGACTCCGTTTTATATGGATTTTCTGCGAAATAAAAAATATGCAACAAACAGGAACTGGCACTGCGCACTGGATCAATATGTTAGTCCCAAAAATATTATAAAAAGTTGCCAAAAGTATATTAAAGTTGTATAATATTGGCATGGAACAATAAAAAATTATAGATACGACGGAGATGTTTCAGCTGACCAAGACCAACAGGCTCAAAACGTGAGCTTGGGCGACTAGGCAACGTAGGCCCAAATTTTAAAGGTGTTCTTTTTAGACTAATATCAATTTGAACCAAGGTCAGGGGCCCTAAATTTTGGGGGCCATGTGCGAGCGCATAGCTTGCACAGGCCTGTCAACTGCCCTATTTATTATCTTTTATTTTATATTTATCTATCTATCACCACCAGAATTAATCCTTGCTATTAGCGAGTACAATGGGATTGACAACCCTCTAACCCGAGTTGGGTGCAAGTATTTGTTGTGTGTGTGTGTGTGCAGGTACTATTGACGTTTTTTTGTGTGAGTCTCCTACTGGTTCGATAAACTTGATTCTTAACTAGGGAAAAACTATCTGCTACTATACTACATAACCCTTCTTCTTCAGGCAAATCGCAATGCCTATCACAAGAGCACATCACTTTTATTACTAGTGAAGGGAAAGCCATATGTCCCTTGGTTTTCGGCTCATATCCCAGCTAGGGCAGTCAGCTATAAAGTGACCATATTGCTTGCACTTGAAGCACTTCATTTCCTTCAGAAGCAATCGTTTTGAGGACTTGGATGATTGTTATTCACCATAGTTTGGTAGAACTAGATTTTGCATTCGTAGGTTATTTAGTCTTTCTGTTAGCATTTCAAGTTCCTTTGTGATTGAGGGTTGATTCTCAACATCTTCTTCCTCTTGGGAACTGCCATAATTTGGAAGAATTTCTCCTCCGCTTTCCGAAGAAATATCTGACTGAGCATTTTCCATGTCCATCTTTTCTTTGAGAATTGTTAATAGTGTCATGACCTCAACATAGTGAAGATCTTCAAAGTCCAGTCTTTGCTTGATTTCAGCGATGATTGGGTCGAAGGAAACATCAAGAGCGCAAAGCAATTTGTTGACAACATCTCTATCGGTGATATATGTAACTCCTCTTTGATGAAGCCTCTCAACAATATTTGTCAGTCGATTAGTGAATTCCGTGGCGCTTTATCTTCGAGGACTTCTGAAGTTGGCAAACATGGCACAGAGCATATCAGTATGGGATTCTGTTATGAGAATTCTTCCTTCATGAACATTTTTATGGCATCGCAGAGTTTCTTGGCAGTTTCAATGTCTCTAAACCGAATGAACATACCTCTCGGCAGGTTGTTGCATATGATATCTTTTGCTTGTGTATTCAATCAAATGTTAACTTCATCCTGGGGGTAGGTGTTTTGGGATGTTGAATTGTGTATCCATTCTCCACAATTTGCCATAGCTCAGTACCGATAGCTTGAAGTCTAATTCTCATTCTTCCTTGCTAATAGAAATAATTACTTCCATCAAAGATAGGAAACCTGTCATGTGCGAGGATCAACCTGTGAATGACATACTCAAAACTCCAAGGCTGTTAGACCTTTAATAAAAAGATACAAGGAGTCCTGCTCTGATACCAATTGTAGGGGCCGAGAGTATATCGATGTGACACCCCGAGTCCGATGCGCCAGGTGTCTTCCAGTTATTAGCTGTTGTTGCCTTGTCTTTTGCTTGCGGGTAGCATCTGGCCATGTCATCATCCGCATTGCATTTGCATGTTTTCAAAACATGCATCTGTCCGGGTTCCCCCGGTTCTCTCTGTTGTCCATTCTGAGCCCAAACACACTCGCACGCGCCCGTGACACCTCCGAAATATTATTTTATAAGTGGCTGGAAAATATTCTTGGAATGGGATGAAAGCTGGCGTGAGGTCTTATTATAATGTAGATAGAACGCCTGTCAAATTTCATCGCATTCGGAGATTGTTTGATGACCCAACGGATAACCTATAACGATAATATAGTCGGTCAAACGTCACACGTTTTCGGTCTTCGAAACTGCTGTCGGGCCTCTCTCTCTCTCCTCGCTTCTCAACTCATCTCTCCCTAGCACAGCCCACCTGCAGCCCACCTAACCCTTCCTCTGACCGGAACTGTTTGATTGCGATTGAGGGTCCAGAAACGGAGCAAAACCCCCAACCCTAGACCCCTGCCTATAAAAGGAAGGACCCCTTCCATTTTTGGCAGCCGCCAGTCCCTTCCCTTGATTTCAGTGCGCCGCCGCCACTTGTCACCTGCGCCAGCCGCCTCCCCCTCATTTTCCGGCGCAAACCACCACCGTCTCGCCACATGGCGCGCCGTTGTTGGTCGAGCCGTCGCCAGCCGCCTCCCGCGGCCAATCCGGGCAGGCCACGCGTCCCCCCTATCTTCCCGCGCCGCCGTGACCCGCCCAGGCCCGGGGCAAGCCCGCGGAGCCCATCGGGGCCCACCCAGGCCCGGAACCACGCCGCCCCGCTCCCCGAGCTCCAGATTGGGAGAGGAGCTCCTGATCCGAGCTCCGCCGCTTGCCTGCTCTCTGCGCCGCCTCGCCGGAGCTGGCGTCGTCGCCGGCGACGAGCACCTCCGCCTAGGTCCGTCCCCGTCGCCTTCTCCTCTCCTCCCCGTCTCTCTTTCTCTCCCTAACCTCTCTGCTCCCCTCCTTGGTCAGCGTCGCACCAAGGCTTCCTTGTCGTCGCCCCACGACGAGCCGCCACCGGATCCGGCCATCTCCAGTCCATCCCCGTCAGATCCGCCCTGTCATGGGCTCGCCAGCGACCTTCCGCCTGGTCTGCGCGGCCCCGCTGCCTGCAAGCCGGTGCCGCCGGCGCCCTTCCCCAACTCAGGCGTGAGCATGATGGGAGGGAGCGTCCCTGTGCCCGTTGACCAGCGCCTGGGCCGCGTCCAGCGGGCCAGCCCAGCAACCGCAGCCAACGCCAGGCCTCCTCTGCTTCCAACCGGGCTTGGCCCAATGTGAGCAGCTCCCAGCCCATCCTTTTTCGGCCCGTTGATGTTTTTTTCACTAATAATTTAGCATTATCCGTAGAATTTCAGTTTTACAGACCCCCCCCAAGCATCATGCACTTAATAACTCACAAACGGTGCATCATATTAAAACAAGTTATATATGTAAAATGCTTAGAATTTTGTGTAGATTAATAATTTCCAACTTTCATGCATGTTAAAAATGTTAGAAATTTTGTTTGATTAAATTTTTCTCATATGCCATATTAAAATGTTTTATTTCATAACTAATTAACCGTAGCTCCAAATTTAATAAAATTTATATGTAAATGGGGTAGAAAAATGCCTAGTTTAACATGGTGGCTTTACTTTGCATGTTTAATAACTCTAAAATTGTGTATATGGTAGAACAGTACCAAATCCATAAATTGCATATGAGGATTTTCCGGACTTGTTGCTTGTTATTTCCGGCCTCATTTAAACTTGACTAGATAATTAGTTTTCATATGCTTCACCTCTTGCCATGTTTAACAACATTTAATATTGTTGTGTACATAAACGAGAGAGAACTAAATATTTAATGTGGTGTTCTGTCAATATGCAACTCGTTGCATATTGAGCTCCACTTAACTTGTAGCATTGTTTGTGCACTTTGCCATGCCATGCCTTTTAAACCGGACATGCATCATACTTGGTTGTGCATCATGCCATGTTTATGTGAGGGTTGTTTACTATGTTGCTTGCTTATTTCTGGGTTGCTTCTCTCATTAGCTTCGGTTTCGTTCCAGAGTTGTGAGGATCTGTTCGACTACGTCTATTTGTCTTCTTCATGGACTCATTCTTCTTCCTTGCGGGATCTCAGGCAAGATGACCATACCCTCGAAATCACTTCTATCTTTGCTTGCTAGTTGTTCGTTCTATCGCTATGTTGCGCTACCTACCACTTGTTATATCATGCCTCCCATATTGCCATGTCAAGCCTCTAACCCTCCTTCCTAGCAAACCATTGTTTGGCTATGTTACCGCTTTTGCTCAGCCCCTCTTATAGCGTTGCTAGTTGTAGGTGAAGTTGAAGTTTGAGCCATGTTGGAACATGGATATGTTGAGATATCACAATATCTCTTATTTACTTTAATGCATCTATATACTTGGTAAAGGGTTGAAGGCTCGGCCTTATGCCTGGTGTTTTGTTCCACTCTTGCCGCCCTAGTTTCCGCCATACCGGTGTTATGTTCCTTGATTTTGCGTTCCTTACGCGGTTGGGTGTTACGGGAACCCCTTGACAGTTTGCTTTGAATAAAACTCCTCCAGCAAGGCCCCACCTTAGTTTTACTTTTGCCTAACAACCTATTACCCTTCCCTTGGGTCGGCCAACCCGAGGGTCATCTTTATTTTAACCCCCCCGGGCCAGTGCTTCTCTAAGTGTTGGTCCGAACCGAGCTGCCTGTGGGGCCACCTCGGGGAAACTTGAGGGTGGGTTTTACTCGTAGCTAGTCTCATCCGGTGTTGCCCTGAGTTTCGCCAACATCAAAAATCTCTTTTATGCAGTTGTTGGTGAGATAACCTCGACGCCACCCAGTACTCGGGCGGGAGTTCGGGAGTATTGCCATAACTCGTATAACGGATGCTTTTCGAAGGTTGAGGTACAAGATTTCCGAAGGTTTCTTGGTTATGTGTTGAAGGATGGATACAGCTGGATGTAGGAATTGTTAGTTTGGGTGAGATATCGTGCTTCCCCTGTATCCCCAACACCTGATTGCATAACTAGAAAGTTTCAGGAGTTTATAAGTGGGAATTCAAGTAGCTCCTAGAATATCTTTTCAACAAACACATGATACGATATGGGATCTATCATATGTTTGTTCCGGCTTATTCTGCGAGCCAATCCTTTGTTTTTGTTTTGATTGTGGTATTCGAGTTGCTTCGAAGTCAAGTGTTGAATCCATACCTTTTCCTATATGGTGTTCTCATATTTCTATGGGAGTTCTAATCCTTCTTGATCGTCGAGATTGTCATGTTAATCCTTTTCAACCGTCGTGTTTCTCTTCAAGTGGATCTGATCATTTTAACATCCGCAAGATCAATTCTAAGTTCTCTCAATGGTGTTTGTTTCAACCGTCCCAAGTTGCCTTTGTTTTTTTCCGCCCTCCCACCCTTTTCATTCAAGGAATAGATTTCTTAATCAAGTATCCTTTTATTGATGGGAAGTCTCTCCATTCTTTTCCATCAATGTTTTACCCTGGTGTTTCTTATGAAGATGCTTAGGGAGATGCAAGTTCTCCATTCTTCACTCGTTTTCTTCTCCGGTGGTTTCAATTCAAGCTTTGTTGATCATATATTTTTCCTCGTTCCAAATGTTTTCCCATGCCGGTGCACCTCATAATCATTCCCCGCTTGCTATTCAATTGTTCCGGAGTGCTGAAGATATCTCGAAGATCCGTGTTTCCACTCTGCATTCGTTCAAGTTCTTTCGAGGTTGTAATCTCATTCAAGCCATTCAATTCAACCGGCGCAATCTCTCTTTTAAATCGTTCAACGGTGTATCTTTTGAGTGGGCCCTAACCCATAGGTATTTTCCCAGGATCTTACCTGACTCTTCTTTTTCTGGAGTATTGTCAAATTCATTTCAAAGTTTGATGCAAGAATGAGTTATCATCAGTCAAATGCCTTTCACCAAGATCTTCAAATTCTTTTCCTTGTTGGCTCAATCTTTCTATTATTCATTCTGGAGTGTCTCAAAAATTCTTGATGGTGTTTCTTGTCGTCATTCTCGGATTTTGAAGACTGAAGAAGATTTTCTCCTAAATCTTGCTTCGTTCTCTTGAAGATTCGTGGTTCTAGCTTGACACTATCCTCTCATTGTTGTTTTCGATTGTGAGAATTCTTTTCAACCATTCAGAGCAATCCAAGAGTCTTTTTAGTTTGATTCTCTAGAGCCCTTCATTTTGGAATTATTCATTCTCAGCATACATCTCTCTTTCCCCAATCTTACTGGCGCATCGTTCAAGTATTTCTCTAATTAGCTCGTGATCTCTTCGTTCTCTTGTATCTAAATTCCCTCAATCATCTTCATTCGTTTTCCAATTCCTCCCGGTGTTTCGTTAGCTTTTCTTTGTTTGTTTTTTAAATCCTACCGGTGGTTCGTTGAAGACCTTCCCAAGTTTGCGCCATATCTATCTGAATCCGTTCTAAGAGTATAAGTAGCATGCCAAATCCGCTGCCTGTAAATTGGTGAAGGATACGCATAATGTAATTATTATTATTGTTTCATCCAAGGGATCTAATTTCTTCTTTCAGAGTTGTTCATCTTTGTTTTCCCGGAGTAACAAGCTCTCTTAATTATATCATCGCGAAGCTCCATTTAAATCATTGCAAGGATTCATCTTGTTCTTTTCAACTTTACTTTCGTTTGATCATTCTTTTATTACCGGAGTTCTTCACGGAGGCTCTACATGGTGGTTCGTCAAGGATTCCTTTCATTCTTCAATTGTTCTTCAAGATTTCTCTTGAAGTTTTGATCTGCCAAGCTATACTCAAAATTTAACATGGTGCTCAACACGTGTTTTGTATTGAGGACTTCAAGCATTCCTCGTCTTGCATTCCGAAAGCAATTCTTTCATATATCATCTTTTCAGGTGGTGTTATGTCATTGTTGATAATTTTCCTTCGCGTTTCATGATTCACAAGTTTTCAAGAGTGACATATCTAAATCCATGATTTTCTCTTCGCTCAAGACATCTTTTCAATCCATCAATCTCTTCATTGGAGTTATCTTAAGTTATATTTCACCTAAAGCCTTCCCTAAGGAATGTTGCTATTGTGGTGCTTATCAATAATCCAAGTTTCCTCTTATTCTCGCGATGAACACTATAGGAAAAGGGATATAGATGGAAATGACACTAATGGCGCACCAGACATGTGGTGCGCCATTACTATATACTAATGGCGCACCATGTGTTGGTGCGCCATTAGTGTCCAAATACTAATGGCGCACCACATCTACGGTGCGCCATTAGTAACAATTTTTTTTATTTTTTCAAAACTACTAATGGCGCACCGTGGGAGTGGTGCGCCATTAGTAAAAAAAATTAATTTTTTTTCAAAACTACTATGGCGCACCACTCCCACGGTGCGCCATTAGTAAAAATTTAGTAAAAAAAATTTTATAATTTTTTTTCAAAACTACTAATGGCGCACCGTGAGTAATGGCGCACCACTCCCACGGTGCGCCACTAGTAACTTGGCCCAAACATTCGCCCGAATGCACCCCCCTGGACCGCCTTTTCAGTTTAAAAAAAAAGAAAATGATAGAAATGTCAAAAAAATAAAAGAAAAAAATAAGATTCCCATGTGATATGTGGTCTACTTGTTAGCAAAATTTACAAACATGAATTTTTGACTTTTTTGCAAAATCTCTCGAGAATTTGTAAAAATGGGCATAACTTTTGCGTACGAACTCGGATGAAAAAGTTTTTTATATGAAAAATCATCTACTCAAAAAGTTACATCCGAGTTTAACAGGGAGTTAAACATTTTCAAAATCTCCAAAAACCTAACAGAAAAAAAGTTACGGGGCTTCTAAGATCCGGAGGCAAAAAAATTCAAAAAATTTCAAACTTACTAGTGGCGCACCGTATGCTAGGTGCGCCACTAGTAACAGAAAAAAATTGGTTTTGAAATTTTTTTTGAATTATTTTTCAAAATAAGATACGTAATATGATCGGGAAGTTTGAAATATTTTTTCAAAATTTCATCATACTCATGGACATGAACAAAGTCCTAGACATCAGCAAGGTTTAATAGGATTGATATGATAGATATATCAACAAGTTCCTGTGAAGTGAGGTGGTGCTGGGGTTGGATAGAACTATGAAGTTAAGTGTGCTTGGGCTGGAGTAGTGTGAGGATGGGTGACCTTTCGGGAAGTTTGACCACATAGTGCTATTTGACCTAAGATTAAGCATATTGACTCGAGATTAAGCCATAGTGACCCGGGATTAAGAAAAAAATAATTACTAATGGCACACTTCTATGTGGTGCGCCATTACTAATGGCGCACCTCTAGGCATACTAATGGCACACTACTAGTGCGCCATTAGTATACATTAGTAAAAAATACTAGTGGTGTGCTACTAATGGCGCACCAGTAGTGCGCCATTAGTAGGCAAAACTGGTGCGCCATTAGTAGGCCTTTTCCTAGTAGTGGAAAGAAGTTTTCATCTCTTCGTTGCTCTCAAGCAAGCAATTGATTCCGTTAGTGGCAGAAGTTCACCTCAAATTGTGAGAAGTTTTTCCATAAGCCTGCTACAAGCTTTTTCGTTTCGTTGTTGGTTTTTCCAACAACTCCTTTATAACCTTCTTAGAAGGGTGCCTTCCAAGCTCAACTGTGGCAGAAATTGTCATTTTCTTCTCCATTCTATTATTCCAATGATCTATCTCCTATTATTTCTTCCGGAGGCTTTATGATGTTGCTCTCTTCACTCATTATCTCGAATTGTGAGGACCGTGTTCTTTTCATGCTTATCCATTTAACTGGAGTGTCATGTCCTCCATTCTAGTCCTCTCATCTTGTCAAGTTCATGTTCAATTCCTTCCATTTACAGTCGGATTGCTGTCCAAATTTTATCATTCTTTTCCCTTCTCTATCTTGTTTTAACCGGAGTGTTGTGTCTATCATTCCTCTTCTAACCGGAGTCTCATCCAAGTGCTTTCATTTTGCCAAGTTTATATTATTGCCTTCCATTTCCAACCGGAGTGTTTTCAACTTTGTTCATCTTCGTTGTATTCTTTCTTTCAATTTGTTCAACCTCTCTAGTTTCTTTGGTTTCACTCATTTGTGAAAGAAGCAGCTTAGTTTTACCTCTTCCCCTTCCTCTTCCGTTTTCCCTGGTGCCATCCTAGATCTCGGGACGAGATCCTCTTGTAGTGGTGGAGTGTTGTGATGCCCCGAGTCCGATGCGCCAAGTGTCTTCCAGTTGTTCGCTGTTGTTGCCATTTCTTTTGCTTGCGTGTTGCATCTGGCCATGTCATCATCCGCATTGCATCTGCATGTTTTTGAAACTTGCATCTGTCCGGGTTCCCCCAGTTCTCTCTATTGTCCGTTCTAAGCCCAGACACACTCGCACACGCCCGCGGCACCTCCCAAATATTATTTTATAAGTGGCCAGAAAATATTCTCGGAATGGGATGAAAGTTGGCGTGCGGTCTAATTATAGTGTAGATAGAACGCATATCAAATTTCATCGCATTCGGAGTTCGTTTGATTCCCCAACGGATAACTTATAGCGACAATATAGTCGGTCAAACGTCGGGCGTTTTCGGTCTCCGAAACTGCTACCGGGCCTCTCTCTCCTCTCTTCTCAGCCCATCTCTCTCTAGCACAGCCCACCTGCAGTCCACCTAACCCTTCCTATGACCGGAACCGTTCGATTGCGATCGTAGGGTCCAGAAACGGAGCAAAACCCCCAACCCTAGACCCCTGCCTATAAAAGGAAGGACCCCTTCCATTTTTGGCAGCCGCCAGTCCCTTCCCTTGATTTTAGCGCGGCGCCGCCACTTGTCAACTGTGCCAGCCGCCTCCCCCTCGTTTTCCGGTGCCAGCCACCACCATCTCGCCACATGGTGCGCCGCCATTGGCCGAGCAGTCGCCAGCCGCCTCCCGTGGCCAATCCGGGCAGGCCATGCGTCCCCCCTGTCTCCCCGCGCTGCCATGGCCCGCCCAGGCCCGGGGCAAGCCCGCGGAGCCCGTCGGGGCCTGCCCGGGCCTGGAACCGCGCCGCCCCACTCCCCGAGCTCCAGATCGGGAGAGGAGCTCCCGATTCGAGCTCCGCCGCTTGCCTGCTCTCCGCGCCGCCTCGCCGGAGCTGGCGTCGTCGCCGGTGACGAGCACCTCCGCCCAGGTCCGTCCCCCGTTGCCTTCTCCTCTCCTCCCCGTCTCTCTTTCTCTCCCTAACCTCTCTACTCTCCTCCTTGGTCAGCACCATGCCAAGGCTTCCTCGCCATCGCCCCATGACGAGCCGCCGCCGGATCCGGTCATCTCCGGTCCATCCCCGCCGGATCCGCCCCGTCATGCACTCGCCGGCGACCTTTCGCCTGGTTTGGGCGGCCCCGCTTCCTGCAAGCCGGCGCTGCCGGCTCCCTTCCCCTGCTCGGGCGTGAGCACGATGGGAGGGAGTGTCCCTGCGCCCGTTGACCAACGCCTGGGCCGCGTCCAGCGGGCCGGCCTGGCAACCACAGCCAGCGCCAGGCCTCCTCTGCTTCCAGCTGGGCTTGGCCCAATGTGAGCATCTCCCAGCCCATCCTTTTTCGGCCCGTTGATGTTTTTTTCCAGTAACTGCGAATTTAGCATTATCCGTAGAATTTCAGTTTTACAGAACACCCCCTCCAAGCATCATGCATTTAATAACTCACAAACGGTGCATCATATTAAAACAAGTTATATATGTAAAATGCTTAGAATTTTGTGTAGATTAGTAATTTCCAACTTTCATACATGTTAAAAATGTTGTTTGATTAAATTTTGCTCATATGCCATGTTAAGATGTTTTATTTCATAACAAATTAACCGTAGCTCCAAATTTAATAAACTTTATATGTAAATGGGGTAGAAAAATGCCTAGTTTAACATGGTGTCTTTACTTTGCATGTTTAATAACTCTAAAATTGTGTATAGGGAAGAACAGTACCAAATCCATAAATTGCATATGAGGATTTTCCGGACTTGTTGCTTGTTATTTCCAGCCTCATTTAAACTTGACAAGATAGGTAGTTTTCATATGCTTCACCTCATGCCATGTTTAACAACATTTAATATTGTTGTGTACATAAACGAGAGAGAACTAAATATTTAATGTGGTGTTCCGTCAATATGCAACTCGTTGCATATTGAGCTCCACTTAACTTGTAGCGTTGTTTGTGCACTTTGCCATGCCATGCCTTTTAAACCGGACATGCATCATACTTGGTTGTGCATCATGCCATGTTTATGTGAGGGTTGTTTACTATGTTGCTTGCTTCTTTCCGGGTTGCTTCTCTCGTTAGCTTCGGTTCCGTTCCGGAGTTGTGAGGATCCGTTCGACTATGTTCGTTTGTCTTCTTCATGGACTCGTTCTTCTTCCTTGCGGGATCTCAGGCAAGATGACCATACCCTCGAAATCACTTCTATCTTTGCTTGCTAGTTGTTCGTTCTATTGCTATGTCGCGCTACCTACCACTTGTTATATCATGCATCCCATATTGCCATGTCAAGCCTCTAACCCTCCTTCCTAGCAAACCGTTGTTTGGCTATGTTACCGCTTTTGCTCAGCTCCTCTTATAGCGTTGCTAGTTGCAGGTGAAGTTGAAGTTTGTGCCATGTTGGAACATGGATATGTTGGGATATCACAATATCTCTTATTTACTTTAATGCATCTATATACTTGGTAAAGGTTGGAACGCTCGGCCTTATGCCTGGTGTTTTGTTCCACTCTTGTCACCCTAGTTTCCATCATACTGGTGTTATGTTCCTTGATTTTGTGTTCCTTACGCGGTTGGGTGTTATGGGAACCCCTTGACAGTTCGCTTTGAATAAAACTCCTCCAGCAAGGCCCAACCTTGGTTTTACTTTTGCCTAACAACCTATTACCCTTCCCTTGGGTCGACCAACCCGAGGGTCATCTTTATTTTAACCCTCTCGGGCCAGTGCTTCTCTAAGTGTTGGTCCGAAGCGAGCTGCCTGTGGGGCCAGCTCAGGGAAACTTGAGGGTTGGTTTTACTCGTAGCTACACTACAAAAAAAAGACACATCCGTGACATTTTGGCCGAACAATTTTTTTTTCTGTCATACATATGACACTTCTATGACGATAATTGTGACAAAACCCGGTATCATCATAGATGTGGTGGGCTCCTACTTCTATGACAAAAAATGGGCTTTTCGTCCTGGGCGGGCCGGAGACGCAGCTGCATGACATTCTTTGGGCCGTCCATGACGGAAAAAACCGTGGTAGAAGCGAGGGGGAGGAAAATTTCGGGGAGTTCCCAGTTACGGTGGGAGGTCGGGGGCCGAGCGATGCGCGTTTCTCTCGTACATGTACACGCATGTGTGCGAGGCGTTGGCTCTAACTAAACCCGAGCGAGGCGTTGGGCTCTAACTGAACCCGAGCGATTGCACTGCAGGCTACGCGTTACTGAACCCGAGCGATCGATCGATGGCTGTTAACTGAACCCGATCGAGCGATTCCTTCGCTACTGCTGCTAACTGAAGCCAATCTATGCTGCCTCTAGATGAACAGTGAGCGTTGCGGGGGGGGGGGGGGGGGGGGGGGTGGGATGAACAGTTCCCGGTGGGGGTGGAGGAACAGGACCCCTGGTGTTGCCTCTGGATGAACAGGACCCCGATCGATCGAGTCGGTTGGGGCTAGATGAACAGGACCCCGTGGAGGGCTGGATGAACAGGACCACCCCGTGGAGGGCAGGATGAACAGTAGACGTTGGAGGGCAGGATGAACAGTAGCCCGTGGAGGGGTGGTTGAACAGGAGCCCGTGGAGAGGGCTGGTTGAACAGTAGCCGGTGGAGTAGCGCGCGGTGGAGGCTGGATGAACAGGAGCCCGTGGATGAACAGTCACAGGTGGAGGCTGGAGGAGGTCGACAGTGGATGAACAGTAGCTCAAGGAGGCTGGAAGGGGTCGATGGTGGAGATGAACAGTATCCCGTGGAGTCCCGTTTTGCGGTACGCCACACCCCTCCCGATGAACATGACCCCCGTTTCGACCGTAGCGCTCCAACACAAGTCCATTTCGTCCGTTTTGCGGTACGCCACACCCCTCCCGATCAACAGGACCCCCGTTTCGACCGTAGGAGGTCCGTTTCCTCCGTTTTACGGTACGCCAGACCCCTCCCGATGAACAGGATCCTGTTTCGAACGTGGCCGGTCGAACACAAGGCCGTTTCCTCCGTTCTGCGATACGCCAGGCCTCGTTTCCATCGCCTGTTCCGTCCAAGCCCTCCCGATGAACACGACGCATTCCGTTGCCTCCCCATGAACATGACGCATTCCGTTGCCTCCCCATGAACACGACGATGACGCTGTTTGTCCGTTCCGACCCAGCCATGTACACGAGCCCTGAATGTACGTATGCGCGAGTAGGCGTTCGAGACCCCGCCCGTATGTACACATATGTGGCCGTATTTTCTTTCTTGCACCCTGGCCACTGTACGTACATGTACATGCTACGTGCGTGCCTCTACTATGACACGTGCGTGCCTCTACATCGACCAGTATATATGTACGTACACGTTCGTGACCAGAATGACAACGCTACATACGCTTCGACCAGGTGGGTCCCGACTGTCAGGCACTTCCTTGCGTGCGAAGATGTAGCTGGTGGGTCCCAGCAGTCAGGGGGGCGAATCATTTTTTTTGCCCAGACGCACTTCCTTGCGTGCGAAGGTGTAGATGGTGGGTCCCAGCAGTTAGGGGGAAACATTTTTTTCACGAAATACGGTGGCCCGTCCGGTGGGTCCCTGCTGTCAGGTGGAGGAATAATTATCTTGCGCGTAATAAGGAGCACTTCCTTGCTGCGGCCGTGGACCCAGCTGTCAGCGTCTCCACGCACAGTACTCTTCCGATGGAAGTCGGTCGTTGACCATATTGACCATGCTGCGCCGAGAGCACCACGGCGGTGGACAACGGCTAGGCCTAGGAAGGGGACGATGCGGAGCCGGGGAAGACGCGGCAGCGGATGCCCACGCGTAGAGGAGTACGAGGGTTCACTGGTTCGCTGCGGTGTGAGGCTACCGTCGCCACAGAATAACAAGGTGTGTGGGTGAGTAGAGGGATGGCCTGGCCAGCGGTGGGAGTAGTAGGGGGCGGTGAGGCCTCCGCCGGATCACAGCCGGCCACGGGAGGCAGGAGCACGAGGCACGACCGGCGCTGGTTTGGGTGGCTGGAGCAAGAAGACTAGAGGTTGAAGAAGCACTATGGCCGTTGGATGGACATCGTACGGTCACTGGAGCTAGAATTGTGCATATTGACTAAGTTGACAAAGCCCTCCATCCCCGTCAACTTAGTAGGCCCACAAGTCAGCCTCTCACCAAGGTGGGTCCCAGCTAGCAGGGGGTATTCATTTTTTTGTGCGTAATAAGGAGGCACTTCCGGTGGGTCCGAGCTGACAGCAGGGGGAACATTTTTTCGTGAAATATGGTGGCCCGTCGGGTGGGTCCCAGCAGTCAGGGGCAAACGTTTTTTTCGTGATATACTGGTGGGCATCCGGTGGGTCCCTGCTGTGATGTGGGGGAATAATTATTTTCCGCGTAATAAGGAGGCACTTCCTTGTGGCTGCCGTGGACCCAGCTGTCAGCCTCTCCACGTACAGTATTGTTCTGATGGAATTCGGTCGTTGACCAAATTGACCACGCCGCGCCGACAGCACCACGGCGGTGGACGATGGCGAGGCCTAGGAAGGGGACGACGCGGAGCCGGGGAAGACGCGGCAGTGGATGCCCATGTGGAGAGGAGTACGAGGGTTCACTGATTCGGCTGCGCTGCCGTCGCCGTAGAATAACAGGGGGTGTGGGGGAGTGGAGTGGAGGGATGGCCTAGCCAGCGGTGGGAGTAGTATGGGGGTGGTGAGGCCTCCGCGGCAGCACAGCCGGCCACGGGAGGCAGGAGCAGGCGGCACGACCGGCGCTGCTTTGGGCGGCTGGAGCAAGAAGACTAGAGGTTGAAGAAGCACTACGACCGTTGGATGGACATCGTACGGTCAGTCGAGCTAGAATCGTGCATATTAACTAAGTTGACAAAGCCCTTCGTCCCCGTCAACTTAGTAGGCCCACTATACTGGGTCCCAGCTAGCAGGGGGAGTATTCATTTTTTTGTGCGTAATAAGGAGGCACTTCCTTGCGTGCGAAGATATAGCTGGTGGGTCCGAGCTGTCAGCGGCAGTAACATTTTTTTCGTGAAATACAGAGGCCATTTCGGTGGGTCCCAGAGGTCAGGTGGAGGAAATCATTATTTTGCGCGTAATAAGGAGGCATTTCCTTGCGTGTGGCCGTGGACCCAGCTGTCAGCCTGTCCACGTACAATCCACTTCAGATGCATGTCGGTCATTGACCACGCTGACCATGCCACGCCGAGAGCACCAGGGCAGTGGACGACGGTGAGGCCTAGGAAGGGAACGACACGGAGGCAGGGAAGACTCGGCCGTTGTTTTTGTTTCCCACGTGGAGGGGAGTACGACTGTACGAGGGTTTACTGGTTCGTCTGCCGTCGCCGGAGAATAACAGCAGGTGTGGGTGAGTAGAGGGATGTCTAGGCCAGCGATGGGAGTACGGTGGGGCGGTGAGGCCTGCGCGGCAGCACAGGCGGCCGCGGGGGGAGGGAGCTGGCAGTCCCGCCGGCGCTTGTTTGAGCGGCTGGAGCAGGAAGAGCAGAGATTGAAGAAGCATGACGGCCGTTGGATGGACATCCAACAGTATACATGCCATCTGTGGAAAGCCTCAAATATGTGGAAAACAGCATACAGCCCATCTGCCATTATTTCAAATAATTTACAGCCCATTTGTTAATTCTTACGAGTTTTTTTGGAGCCCATATTCTTTATGTTAGCATTACAGCCCATATTGTGGCCACGGTTAAAAAACTATACGAAATTTTGCATATGTCGGTGCGGTCTGAACTGTTTTTAATCTCGAAATTTCGAGTCACATTCAGACTGATTTTAAAAATAAATGTATATCAATATAAAATCCAATAAATTGTCCACGCATAAAAATCAATCCAATTTAAAATCTCGAAATGGAAAAAAAGATATTTGAAAATAATTGCCGGTTTGATGTGTTTTAAAAATGTACAACCCATTTCTCATTACTTATAGGCCATTTTCTCGGCCATCCGAATGAAGCTCTCCTCGTCTTGAAAGATTTGCAGCCCAACAGGCTTGATAAAGTGACTTACTTGACAAATCACAAAAGAATTGGGCTAGCCATTTTTAGAAAGAAAAAAAAACTACTGGGCTGGTCTGTGGTAAACATAAAAGAAAAGGCTATCTAGACAGGCCAGAGTGTCCCGCGCAGCCCAGTTGACACCGTGCTTCCATCTCAAAAACAAATTAGATAAATGCCACTCCAATTATGGCGATTCATAAAAATGCCACTGCAATTTCCAAACTTTGAAAAATGCCACTGCAATTTTTGCAAACTTTGAAAAACACCACTGCAGTTTGCAAACATTGAAAAACGCCACTCCAGACTTCGAAAAATGCCACTAGAAATGGCATGAAATGGCATTTTTCAAAGTTTGGAAATTGCAGTGGCATTTCTCGGATACACCGGATTTGGAGTGGCATTTATCAAATTAACCCAAAACAAAAATAACTGGGCGAGCTGCTGGGTCCATGGTGTCAGCCGCTCGTTGTGCAATTCTCTCGTTTATTGACTACGTTGACAATGGCATGGGACCCAGATGTCAGAAATCCACTAGGAGGAGCCATTTTCTATTGGCTTGAAATAAGGAGGCACTTGCTTGTGTACTGCCATGACCTTGGCGGGTCCCTGCCGTCATCCTCTCCACGTACAATCATCTCCTGATTGTGTACGCGTCAACTTGCTAGGCCCACAAGTCAGCCTCTAAACCGTGGAGGACAAATACAACCCATTTAAAAAAATAACAGCCCATGCCATACGTTCAAACGGAAAGTTCAACATTCAGACCAAAGTAACAGGTCTGATCCACATATAGAGTACTGATCTTCCACATTGACAACCATCATAGCCAAGTTAACTATCTACTCCCACTAACAATCTAGTAGCGTACAAGTACTAACTTACTCTTAGCTAACTAGACGATGCCGGCCGCCATCTTCTGTCCATGCTAAACGCCGGCACCGGCGTCCTCCACCTCGCCTCGGACTTGCCAGAGGTGCGATAGGGTGCGTTGCTCACACGCGTTGGCCCTTTCCATGCCGGCGTGGTCCACCGAAGCTTCGGCTTCCAAGCGGGAAACCCACTTGACGAGCTGGTAGTAAAAATCGGCATCGCGAACGCGTGCGTGCCCGATAGCCTCTAGGGCTATTTGTCGGGCGCCGGCCTCCACATAGTCGGCCCAGTTGCGGGCGCTCTGCTCGCGACTCAGAGCGTCGGTGCGCTGCTGCTCCATGTCCCGCTGGCGGCGCAAATCGGCGTTACGCTGCTCCTCCGCCAGGCGGTCGCGCTCCCACAACTCCTGCTCCTCTGCCATGCGGTCGCGCTCCAACAACTCCTTGATCTCCGCATTTCCATCTAAAGACAGATAGAATGCCTCCTCCCTCCGTCTTCCTTCTGATGAAAACCCGAACACTAGTTCCGGCGGTGACCGCCTCCGGCGTCGCCTACCGCGGACGGGCGGGGGCATGGCGGACGTGGCGAGCAACGTCGGGCCGGTGGGGGCTTATGAGGATATGGCGAGTTGGGTCACGGTGGCACCTTAGAAGGCCGGGAAACAGTACTTATAGGTGGAAGGTAGTGCGACGGTCATCGGAATTCAATGCATAATGGCTTAGCGCGCCAGCTTGCCGTGGAAAACTAGAGAAACTGAAATTATGACTGTGCCATCCCGTCCCGTCTGGGTCGCACGCCGGCATGGCGGTCAAACAAGTGCACTTGAATCATCTCCCTCCTTGTCAATAATGATTCCACAGATTTAAAGTGTATCTTTTTTCGCATCAGTTAATTACGGCCGGCTGCATGCAGGCACTCAGAATCGCTCGCAGGAAGTACGCGAAGCAGCATGCAACGAGTCGCAGCCGAGGGCACGCATGCAGCCACTTAAATCGCTGGAATTAATCAGGCTTAAACTTCTGCATACCGTTAATTATTGCCATGCCTTGGTCTTGCTGCTTTGCTCACGGGACTAATAAATCCCGGACGGAGGAAGTACCTTGGTTGGTGAGAGGTTTGAATTAAGCCCTGCAAACCGGAAAGGAGGTACTCCCTCCGTTTTTATTTAGTTCGCATATTAGCTTTGGTAAAAGTCAAGCTTTACAAACTTTGACCAAGTTTATATACAAAAATATTAAGATATACAATAACAAATCAACAACAAAAATATTAAGATATACAATAACAGATCATATACAAATATGTAGCTCCAAAAGCAGAGATCTAGAAAAAACATATGTTCTTCCTACTAACATGGATGCTTCTCTTGGCTAACATTCAGTACAGACTGAAAGACAAATTTGTTTGTGAAGTCTACAATTCCTCTTGCAAACGTAAGTGGTTTCACCAACAGCTTGAACCATGAGAATGAACCACACATGATGGAGGAACATCCACTGCAATATGATTTGGTCTTCTCTCGATCACACCGCGAGACTATTTTCGGAATACAAACTTTAACTTAGGCAAAATGATGCCCATTGTATAATCAGACCAAAGCAATGAAGCACCTAGTGTTGGCCAATAAATAGTACAGTACTACTTTTCCGCAGTCCATGAAGTGACTATCCAATCTTTCTGTGTCTATTTTCAAATGGCACTGCATGCAGTGACTATACTATTCTCTTGTGCAGTTCAACCAAAATTGCGGATACTTTGTTTGTTTGCCAAATAGCAATGGGAAGACATCTCTGTCTGCACAAATATGAAGAAGCTAGTAAACATATACCACACCTTGTATTTTCGGTTTAAACATGTCTCTTCCGCTTAGCATCTGTCATGTTCTGCACTGGACAATCTGATACAGTTATGTTTTGCCCTGGACAATTTCATACTGAACTGATATGCTGGTTCAGAGCAGAAATATAGCGCCTATTCTTCATCAGACCAAGGATATCCATGTTCCCAGTGATGGAAGAGGTGAAATCAATACAACCGAAATTGAGCATCCAATAATTGAATCCTGTCCTGCCAATAAATTCACATGCAAACCACTAGTATTACTATCTAATGACAGTACAAAAAGAGTAGCAAGATAGTAGCAAACCATGTACCTTCGTAATGAACAGCTCATAGTGCCACCAATTGGATATAAAGGTTTGAAAAAAAACATGCTCCTAATGTTGAACCAGTTGGACTTTTTGTGCAGTTCCGCTAAAACCGAGCATCCCTGTTTGCATAGATATTGAAAGTGTGATTACTCTAAAATTGTCACTAGTTGAAGCATAGACTCACAAATATAAGCATTCCAATTTCATAATGGGAAAAGGTAGCAAGACTATTTCTAACCACCTGTTTAAAGGAATAAATAAAGCAACAGCGGCTGATGTTAGGAAGGCATGCATAGTTTTTTCTGAAAAACTGAGCCATTCCTGACCTTTCCTCTTCTTTTAAGAAAATTTTGTGCATTTCTACTAAAATAAAATGCCATCACCGCCTTGACAATTCAGTGACACCGTACAAAAGGAAATGACTTAACATTACATCATGATGTCAGGTATGTAGTTGACAGGCATTAGAGACAAACATACAGACCTCCTCCGATAACATAATGAACATTAATTTTAACAAAGGTGTGAATAGCTTTACTGGGATAATTTGAGTGAACTCTACACCCTTTGTTCCTTAATATAAGACATTTTTGCGGTTTAATTTAAAGTACCCAAACGTCTAGTATTTAAAAAAACAGGTAGTAGTTTTCTTGAGCACATATCTGGGAAAGCTTGCCACACTTTATTTATGTCCATACGCTAATGCTACACCATTCGAATACTACAAATATACACTAATCCAGTGGCTAGTGCAACAGTAGAGTAGTTAGTTTATTACAATGCACAGTACAAACTAAATTTTCTATGCGATGGAAAGCGCCTAGAAAACCGAAACTAAATTTTGGGACAATCCGGCCCTGAATAGAAACCTCGTCCGAAATAAAAGGGTGCATCATCATTAGACACTCGGGTTAAAAACCAAAAAACCAAAACCCTCTACAGGGCATGGAACCATACTAGAGGGATGGCTTAATGGACCCTGTAAAATTCATAGTACAGAGGACGCCACACCAACTCATAGCCTTAGAGCATGTTGGATAACTCTGGCAGGTGGCCAAAAGGGGCGAAGATCTCCTAATTCCGGAGGCCACAGAAAACCACCTCAGGGACTCCAGTACAGTCTTAACAGTCTTTGAGACTTTTGCATCAAATAATATGCGAAAAAGAACATTCCGCGGCTTCGCCGAAGTCTATCAAGTAGCAACAATAAACCCATAGAGTGACACGGCTATTACTCTTAATGCCAGTGATGAACCTAAAATCCGAACAGCTCGAGCACCAGCCGCATTGGTACTCAGTCCTATAGTGGACGACTTTCGCCTCACCAAGGTACTCATGGACGGAGGCAGCGGATTGAACCTCATTTATAAGGAAACCCTTCAAAAAATGGAAATAGACTGGAACCGCATTGAGCGAAGCAGCACAACCTTTAGAGGAATAATCCCCAGTCGGGAAGCGCGTTGTGCAAGAAAAATCACACTAGATGTGGTGTTCGGCACGCCGGATAATTATAGGTCCGAAGAGGTCACATTCCAAGTGGCCCTGTTCAGTAGCGGATACCACGCTCTGCTGGGGCGGGAAGCATTTACAATCTTCCAAGTAATACCCCATTACGGGTACATGAAGCTCAAGATGCCCGGGCCGAACATAATCATCACTCTCGCTAGTGATCCGGACATAGCACTCCACGCTGAAAACAAGACAGCCGCATTGGCCCTTGAGGCACTGTCCGAAGCCCTAGCGGCTGAGGAACTGACTATGCTGCGCTCCACGATAAACAGGGACGATGTGATACTCGATAAAAGATCCAAGTCCACCTCCTTTAAACCAGCGGATGAAATAGTCAAATTCCAGGTCCATCCAACGGACCCCAATAAAAAAGCTTCCATCGGGACACGATTAAACCCCGATGTAGACGCTGCACTGCGAGAATTCCTACGGGAGAACTGGGACATTTTTGCCTGGCACCCTTCAGACATGCC
Source organism: Triticum urartu (assembly GCF_003073215.2). Lineage (NCBI taxonomy): Eukaryota > Viridiplantae > Streptophyta > Magnoliopsida > Poales > Poaceae > Triticum > Triticum urartu. Next base: position 364,100,368 of record NC_053027.1, on the reverse strand, counting down.
AGGAATCCCACGCAGGTTGGCCGAACATAGCTTAAATATCCTAAAAGGATTCAAACCTGTCAAACAAGCCCTTTGGCGTTTCTCTGATCCCAAGAGACAGGCAATGGGAGAGGAGCTAGCCAAACTATTGGAGGCCGGATTCATTAGAGATATAAAACATCCGGACTGGCTAGCAAACTTGGTGATGGTACCAAAGAAGGACAAATCCTGGCGCCTGTGCATTGACTTCAAAGACCTTAACAAGGCTTGCCCAAAGGATCCCTTCCCCTCCCTGCATGGATCAAATTATCGACGCCACTGCAGGACACGATTCGTTGTGCTTCCTCGACGCATACTCCGGTTATCATCAAATCAAGATGGCCGAGTCAGACCAAGCCGCAACGACATTCATCACCCCATACGGCCCATTCTGCTTCAACACAATGCCTTTCGGGCTCAAAAACGCCGGCGCAACATATCAGGGCATGATTCAGACATGTCTGGCAAACCAGATCGTCAAAATAGTAGAGGCATACGTGGATGATGTGGTCGTAAAAACAAGACATGTCGAATCTCTAGTAGACGACTTGAGGCTTACATTTGACAACCTCCGAGCATATGACATCAAGCTAAATCCGGAAAAATGCGTTTTCGGCGTTCCAGCCGGAAAGCTCTTGGGCTTCATTGTATTCAGTAGAGGAATCGAAGCAAATCCAGCCAAGATCCGAGCTTTGTCACAATTGGATATCCCAAAGGACCTCAAACAAGTACAAAAATTAACCGGATGCGTGGCGGCTCTAAGCCGCTTTATCTCCCGATTGGGAGAAAAGGCGCTACCCCTCTATCGCCTCCTTCGGTGCACCGAACACTTCAAGTGGACGGATGCCGCCACGGCCGGACTCGAGGAAATAAAAGCCATATTGGCAACAAACCCCGTCCTGGCCGCGCCAAACATCGGCGAACCAATGCTATTGTACATTGCAGCAACCCATGAAGTTGTCAGCGCAGTACTCGTCGTTGAGCGGGAAACGGACGGACACAAATTCCCCCTTCAAAAGCCGGTTTACTATGTGTCCACTGTCCTCACCCCATGCAAATCACTGTACCCACATTATCAAAAGATTGCATATGCGGTATTCATGGCATCCCGGAAGCTACGACACTACTTTCAAGAGTGTTCAATCACAGTAGCATCGGAAGTACCACTCAACGATATTATAAACAACCGTGACGCAACGGGCCGGATTGCAAAATGGGCCATCAAGCTCCTCCCGTTCGACATAACTTATAGGCCACGGCGAGCTATCAAGTCGCAAGTTTTGGCCGACTTCGTCGCAGAATGGACGGAGGCCGAACTCCCTATAGAGTACGGCACATATTCAAACTGGATCATGCACTTTGACGGTTCCAAAATGTTGGTCGGACTAGGGGCCGGCATCATTTTGACGTCCCCCACAGGAGACACAGTTCAATATGTACTCCAGATTATGTACACGGACTCCAACAATGCAGCCGAATATGAGGCCCTTTTACATGGTCTCCGGATGGCAGTATCCATGGGCATTCAACGCCTAGAGGTGTGTGGGGATTCGAACCTTGCGATATCCCAAATAAATGGAGACTTTGATGCCAAGGATCCAAAAATGGCATCTTACCGCAACGCCGTCCTCAAAATGTCAGCTCGGTTTGAGGGGCTCGAATTTCACCATATAGCCCGAGAAAACAATCAGGCGGCAGACGTCCTGGCATGCATCGGCGCAAAACGCGATGCGGTCCCCCCCCCAACATCTTCCTGGAAAGGCTGTTCAAGCCATCCGTAGTATGGGAAGGGGAACATGGCAATATTAGCCCGGACCCAACCGCACTGTCCGACGCCGAACAATCTGACATAATCGGAGGCTCTGCCAATGAAATCACAACCTCAGCCCACGTACTAATGGCCGTTATCGCCCCGTGGACAGAACCATTCCTAGCCTACCTTACTAGGCAGGAACTCCCAGAGGACCAAAACGAGGCACGCTGTATAGTGCGGCGATCCAAAGCCTATAAAGTCCATGAGGGAGAACTTTATAAGAAAAGCACTACCGGAGTCCTTCAAAGGTGCATCTCCGAAGAGGAAGGGCGGAACCTGCTGGCTGAAATTCATGCCGGACTCGGTGGCCATCACGCCGCAGCTCGGTCCCTTATAAGCAAGGCTTTCCGTACAGGCTTTTATTGGCCGACGGCCCGAGCGGACGCTCAGGACTTGGTCCAACGATGCGTCGGTTGCCAGCTTTTTGCAAACCAAAGCCATATGCCACCCACCGCCCTCCAAACTATCCCCATCACTTGGCCTTTCGCGGTTTGGGGGCTTGACATGGTGGGACCCCTTAAAGGCGGAACCCACAAGAAAAAATACTTACTGGTCATGGTGGATAAGTTCACCAAATGGATAGAAGCCAAGCCTGTTAAGACGGCCGAATCCGGACCTGTGAAAGACTTTATAACCGGGGTCGTACAACGTTATGGCGTCCCCCACAGCATCATCACCGATAACGGCACGAACTTTACGGCCGATGAGGTAAAACTCTGGTGCAAAAACATGGGCATCAAGCTCGATTATGCTTCCGTCTATCACCCACAAACTAAAGGTCAGGTCGAACGTGCAAATGGTCTCATCATGAGCGGCATCAAACCCAGATTAGTGCGGTCCCTCAAGGAATCTAACACGCACTGGGTAGAGGAGCTCGACTCCGTACTCTGGGGGCTGCGGACCATGCCGAATCGCACCACCGGATACACACCATTTTTTATGGTGTACGGCGCAGAGGTAGTCTTGCCCTGCGACATAATTCATGACTCACCTCGAGTGCGCATGTACGAAGAAAGGGAAGCTGAGCTTGATCGGCAGGACGGTTTGGACGCCTTAGAGGAGGAGCGCGACGTGGCAAAAGTGTAGGATCTTGAAGTAGATGTGTCTAGAGGGGGGGTGATTAGACACTTAATGCTAAAGTTGCAATTTTTAGGCCTTTTTGGTTTAAGTGGAGTTTAGGCATAATTTCAACATTCACAATACATATCAAGCAAGCATGCAAAGAGTGTATAGGCAGCGGAAAATAAAGCATGCAACTTGCAAGAATGTAAAGGGAAGGGTTTGGAGAATTCAAACGCAATTGGAGACACAGATGTTTTTCCCGTGGTTCGTATAGGTGGTGCTATCCTACATCCACGTTGATGGAGACTTCAACCCACGAAGGGTAACGGTTGCGCGAGTCCATGGAGGGCTCCACCCACGAAGGGTAATGGTTGCGCGAGTCCACGGAGGGCTCCACCCACGAAGGGTCCACGAAGAAGCAACCACCCATGAAGGGTCCACGAAGAAGCAACCTTGTCTATCCCACCATGGCCATCGCCCACGAAGGACTTGCCTCACTAGCGGTAGATCTTCACGAAGTAGGTGATCTCCTTGCCCTTACAAACTCCTTGGTTCAACTCCACAATCTTGTCGGAGGCTCCCAAGTAACACCTAGCCAATCTAGGAGACACCACTATCCAAGAAGTAACAAATGGTGTGTAGGTAATGAACTCCTTGCTCTTGTGCTTCAAATGATAGTCTCCCCAACACTCAACTCTCTTTCATAGGATTTGGATCTGGTGGAAAGAAGGTTTGAGTGGAAAGCAACTTGGGGAAAGCTAGAGATCAAGATTCATATGGTAGGAATGGAATATCTTGGCCTCAACACATGAGTAGGTAGTTCTCTCTCAGAAATAGGATGCTGGAAGTGTAGGCTTAGTCTGATGGCTCTCTCCATGAATGAAGAGGAGGTGGAGGGGTATATATAGCCTCCACACAAAATCCAACCGTTACACACAGTTTTCCAATCTCGGTGGGACCGAATCAACAAACTCGGTCGGACCGAAAAGGTAAACCTAGTGACCGTTAGAGATTTTCGGTGGGACTGACATGCAACTCGGTAGGACCGATATGGTTAGGGTTTGGGCATAACGTAATCTCGGTGAGACCGACTACACAAACTCGGTGAGACCGAGTTTGGTAATAAGCTAACCAGAGAGTTGGTCAGGCAAACTCGGTGGGACCGATTTGCTCTTTCGGTGAGACCGAAAAGTTACAAAGGGGAAACGGAGAGTTTACACTGCAATCTTGGTGGGACCGATTCGCTCTTTCAGTGAGACCGAAAAGTTACGAAAGGGAAACAGAGAGTTTGCAATCCCATCTCGGTGAGACTGAGATCCCTATCGGTAGAACCGAATTGCTAGGGTTTGGCAGTGGCTTATGACAAGTGAAACTCGGTGGCGCCGGATAGGAATAATCGGTAGGTCCGAGTTTGGCTTTGGCTTTGGGTTTAGGTCATATGTGGAAGTGGGAAAGTAGCTGAGGATTTTGGAGCATATCATTAAGCACATGAAGCAAGAGGCTCATTAAGCAACACCTCATCCCTCCTTGATAGTATTGGCTTTTCCTATGGACTCAATGTGATCTTGGATCACTAAAATGTAAAATGAAGAGTCTTGAGCTTGAAGCTTTAGCCAATCCTTTGTCCTTAGCATCTTGAAGGAGTTCCCACAACCTTTAGTCCATGCCACTCCATTGTTGAACTTATCTGAAACATGCTAGATAGAAATGTTAGTCCAACAAGAGATATGTTGTCATCAATTATCAAAACCACCTTGGGAGCACTTGTGCTTTCAAAAAGCCCGTTCTGCATTCTATCAACAGCAGGCTCGAAGATATCAAAGCAGAGAAGTGCGGGCCAAAAACTACAACGTTGGCGAATTAGTTCTACGCCTGCCGGACAAGAAAAAGGACAAGCTGAAGCCCAAGTGGGAAGGTCCCTTCATAATCGACCAAGTCCTGACTGGTGGAGCATACCGCCTGCGAGATGCGTCGGATAACCGACTCGAGCCGAACCCATGGAACGCAGCCCGTCTCCGAAGATTCTACGCCTAGCGTCGGACTCTGTGTTTGTCTCCTTCCTCTGTCCATTTTTTACATTTTCTTTCTTACATTTCTCTCCTTCCCCTCTTTTCTTTTATAGCCCTTAAAGGCTCCTCAAGTGACATGCTACTCGCACTCATTAAACCTGGGGGCTTCTTTAACAGAAGCTTATTTATACGGGCTTCACGCCCACCACATGTGTCAAACTTCCGCATGTACCTTTTCTTCACCATTATATGCATCGATATGACTTAAGTTTTGGCCAAGCTGGGCTGCCTGGCTCCTGTGCTTACCCCTACGTTCCTGATTGTTCGGCTAGGTGGTAAAGGGAGCACCTCTGCGATTGTTACTGCCGGATCAGCTGGATGTGTACCTCAGACTGGGTGAAGCCGAAAGCTAGCATTCTTAAGGGAATATTCAGTCAGTGAACTAAAAGATGACCTTTTTTACTTATTTATATATATGCCCCCAAATGATTTTCCTGCGTTTGCAGTCTGGACATGCACTTTAGGGCATGCCTCAAAGAGAAAGGAACCCCTAACGGAACTATTCTCTCTGGAAGATGTTTCTTACTAACCATGTAATATAACATAACTAGTTGGGCACTTGTCTGATAAAGCACTAATGACCCCTACGCCTGGTCTCCATGCATACCCCGGTTCTTACATAACCGGTAGGGTATTCGGACACACTCCGGACCGTCAGGTCCTGAGGTTGAAGTGAAAAGGTCAGCAACGACAAACGATCTACAATCCGGCTAGAAGGCATTACACATGTCAATTAAAAATTACATAGTCACTCTGACTGATTGTATTCCTCTTCAATACCATCTAATAGGCTGTCTAACTTACAGTCCTGCTGGGAATACTTTGCGGCCAATTCTACTTGGCCTTACACTAAGCTTACAGGGATCTCCTTCCCGTCAGGCCCCACAGGTCCGACCTCGGCCATGTGGTTTGGGTCAGACTTCGTGTACCGCGTCTTCACCATGGCCCAGGCCTCCCTAGTGCCTTGTCGGCAGGTTGCTATCTTCCACAACCGGAAGCGCCGCCGAGCTCCCTTAAGCTTCTCCGAAAGCTCTCCAAGGCCCTCGGGCATGGAGTGGGAAGGCCATAAGGCTTGGGCAACGCCTCGCATCGCCTGCCGAACTCGCTCGTGCAGTTGCGAGAGCTCGGGAAGAAGGTCACCCGTAGAACTGGGCATCTCCTCTGTAGGACGACCCGTTAGCATACCTACAAACATTACTCTGTTAGTCGACTTCCTCGTCGAACTCTTTTCTTTCAAAGATTCTATTAAGCACTTACTAAATATGCCGCGTCGAAGCCGCTGATTCTCCTTAGTAGAGTCCGACAGCTGGCCACGAACATCTTTAAGTTCAACGTCCAGCTTGGTGTTGGCATCCTGAAGATCATTCTTCTCCCACCTCACCCTTGTCAACATACTCTCACCGGCCTTTAGCCGGCGCAAGAGTTGTTGCCTCTCCGGATCTAGTCCGGCGCCATCTGCAATATGATTTGTCAGATTTACACCCACGCCGCACTTCGCAAGATACTAATCTTTCGAAGTGTATCTTACTAGAGGGGGTCTCTTTGGGCTCCCCTACCGCAGCTAGTGCGGCCTCCAGTTGGGCTATGCACTCTTCCAGCTCCTGGGACAGTACGGTATTCTTCTCTGTAAGAACCTGCATAACATATGGTCCTTAAATTAGTTACTCTAACTGTTTCAAGTCTCGGGGGCTACTGGTATATATATATTTACCAAAATTTTCTTACCCGTATGTCTTTTACATATTGCTCCGTGGCTCTGGCTAAACCATTTTGAGCGGCATGGAGATACGCATCTCCCGAATTGAAGGCATCTAATGCCTCTTGGGAGAAACAAGCGTCGCGAAGAACTGTCCAGCGACGCCTGTGGTTCATGGCACTCTCCACCTTGGAATCGGTGGCAGACAGCCTATCCGCATCCTTTGTCGGAGGAGCGTCCGGTGCGCGCCTTGTGTTCGCTTCCGCTTCCGGGCCAGGCGTTGGAGCCTGGCTGGTGGAGGCGCGATTGGCAACCTCTCCGGATGTAGTCCGGCGAGGTCTCTTCGTCCTGAAGATAGCACGAACGTTAATATGCCCTGAAGGAATAACACCAGGGAAAAAGAGGGTGCGCTATACCTTTGCGCCGGCGTCTCAGTCCGGACTACATTCCTTTTTACACCACGGGGCCCTGCGGCCCCTCGTTGGCTAGCCGCCGCAGGTTCGGCCTCCCGCCTCGGAAACCTCCCCTGCAAAACACGGTCATTGTCAAGAAAACTAAAATGCGCGAGAATGGATTCCTTCTCAAGGGGATGAGACTCTGCTCTTTGTTACTTGGGAGGCCGGGATTAACCCTGGGTAATCAGCCGTAATGGCGACCAAGGTATTGTCCTTGCTTAGCTGATGAAACACCCCGTCAATCAGCTCCACCGATATGTCCGGATCCTCTTCGAAGTCCGGATCGAGGGACCGTTCTGGATCCTCGGGCTGTGGGGGACGGCTGTTTATATCCTTTACTTCCTGACGCAGTTCCTGCGTTGAAATCGGAAGACTACATATTTAATCATGGGAATATAAAATGGATGGGCAAGCACAATTGTCCACTTACCCAACTCGGAGGGTTGTACATAGAAAATCCGCCCTGCGGGTTGACGCGGAGGAATTCCTCCTCTTCTCCCTTATACAAAGAGGATAAGATCTTTACTAGAGCGGCAGCTGAGGCTGGCCCCTTACGACCGTAACGGGTGGCGTCATCCTCCCCGTTAAAATCCCACATGGGGTGGCCTCTATATTGAAGCGGCTGCACCCCCCGCATAATGCATGCGGCCATGACTTCAATCATGGTTAGTCCGGAATGAGCCAATAGTCTTATCCGACCCATCAGGTGAAGGACGTCTCTGTCGCCTTCTCTTTGAGAGCTCCACGGACGCCAGCTTAGGCGTTTCTTTAAGGGAGCACTGTTGAATTCGGGGAGACCGGCCCGGATAGGATCCGGCAGCGGGACATCATCTATATAAAACCATTCCGAAGGCCAGTCCTCGGACGCCTTCTTTGGGGTTCCGGGTAGATATCCTGTCCCGGCGATACGCCACACTTCGGCTCCGCCCACTTGATATATAGACCCCTCTTGAGAGCGGGGCACCAGGCAGAGTAACCTCTTCCACAGCGCGAAATGAGCCTCAACACCCAAGAATAGCTCGCAAAGGGCGACGAAGCCCGCGATATGCAATATAGAGGCGGGCGTGAGATTGTGCAGCTGGAGGCCGTAGAACTCCAGAAGCCCACGGAGAAATGGATGAATTGGAAATCCAAGTTCTCTTATTAGATAAGGGACGAGGCACACCCGCTCTCCTTTGGAGGGATTGGGGGTGCTCTCCGCTTGCTCTCCGCCATTATAGGTGGCGAGTCCGGCTTGGACCGGGACCATATAGGCCTGAGGGAGAAATCCCTTGGCCTGAAGCGACACTAGCTCGCTGTGCGGGATGGAGCACCTCTCCCAGTCTCCAGGTTTAGGACTGGAAGGGCAAGAGGAGGAGCTGCGACGGCTGGCCATGTTGGAATGGACCTTTGCTGGAGGCGCTCTGATGATTACTCGCGGATAGGAGAAGGTGTGGTTTGGATCTAAATCCCCATCCCATTAAATAGGCGGCTCGTTTATGCGGCTAGGGGTGTGAATGTAAAAACACCCCGACTTTTCGCATTCGTTTAACACATGGAAGACGACCATTATTGGGCGTGGAAGCCGAGGTGCGCTACATTACGAAAATCGGACATTATTCAGCAGGTACACGGAATTTGGAGAAGAACCCGCCTTGCAATCCGGAAGACAATCTCCGCGCCGGACTCGTCATCATTGAAGCCTGGTTCGGGGGCTACTAAGGGAGTCCTGAATTAGGGGGTGTTCGTGTAGCCGGACTATACCTTCAGCCGGACTCCAGGACTATGAAGATACAAGATTGAAGACTTCGTCCCGTGTCCGGATGGGACTTTCCTTGGCGTGGAAGGCAAGCTTGGCGGTGCGGATATTCAAGATATCCTACCATTGTAACCGACTTTGTGTAACCCTAACCCTCTCCGGTGTCTATATAAACCAGAGGGTTTTAGTCCGTAGGACAACTTCATCATACAACAACCATACCATAGGCTAGCTTTTAGGGTTTAGCCTCCTTGATCTCGTGGTAGATCTACTCTTGTACTACCCATATCATTAATATTAATCAAGCAGGACGTAGGGTTTTACCTCCATCAAGAGGGCCCGAACCTGGGTAAAGCATCGTGTTCCTTGCCTCCTGTTACCATCCGGCCTAGACGCACAGTTCGGGACCCCTACCCGAGATCCGCCGGTTTTGACACTGACACTCTCTTTAGCCACCTTTTTCCTATGCGAGGACAACAAACCGATCGACATGGTCATTCTCTATTGCGTTGTCATGCCTTTCTACCCTTCTTCAACCAAGAGACACGAGACTCGTTCCTTAGATACTAATTTTCCCCTTTTCAACCTAGATGCGGGTTCGATGCCTACTCTCTTAGACAGTACAGTCTCCCTTCCTTTCCTTATTCAACCCAGACATGGATTAGTCTGCATGAAGTAGGGTTTCCTTTAATAGTGCAAATTATGGTTTTCGTCTGTGTGGCCAGCAGAGCAGAGGATAGCAAATTGGGAAGATGGTGGAGTGGAAAAAGATCCACATGCAACGATGTGGCAGATGGGGCAATATAACAAGGTTATGGTTTGAAAAGAGGTAGCATACCTGAGGGTCGGCGGGAAGTGGCTTCGCTTGTGGTCGTCGTGCTCCGCACACACTACGGCAGCAAGCTTGGGGATGGAGGCCATCCCGCACGGGCGCTGGGTCTTAGAGGACGGCCTTGTCGTCAGTGTGTGACCTCGCTCGCTGACGACGAGTGCGTCAACGCTGCACGTCCTTTTCTTCCCCGGCGGATCTGTGACCACCAGTGAGGAGGGAGAGAGGGGCCGTATTTTTTAGATCTGGAGAGAGGGTGGTAGTGTGAGAAGCAAGTGGGCAGCCCTTAGCAACAAAGCGCTCAAGCTCCAGCCTATATATCTTTTTTATACTACTAGTACGAGAGGTGGAGTAGTGGTAGGGTAGTTTATATTTTCTCTGCGTATAGTACCAGTTAGTCATGCTTCAAAACTGATCGGCACGCCATTAAAAAAATAAAGGTCTAACTAATGCGGCACCTCGGGCCAACGCGGCCAGATCGCATTTTGCACGAGAAATTACACACCATGTTTCGTTGACATGTGGTCCCGTTCCAACATATCAGTGAGATGACGGCGAGTAGTAGGAGTATTTCTGAACGGACGTGTAGGCCGGGGCGCCTCTTCGTGAACCGTGGCAAACTCGCAACCGTCCACCGACTCTTCGCCTTTCCCTCTCGATTTGGATCTGCTGTCGCACGCTCTTCCTCTCCCTCCTCCATTTTCCTTCAGCCCTTCACCCTTTCTTCTGCCATTGTTCGATCGTCTTCTCCATGGAGGGAACAGGCAGGAAACGACCCCGTTATTCTTGCCCCGATCTAAAAGATGACGTGGTGGAGGAACTCATTGATCGGTGCGACGTCATCACCTCGACTAGCATGGCAGGTTCGTTCAAGCCCATTCTCGACTCAACTAATAACATCATTACAAAGAACCCAAGAGTCAAGGAGCGGTTTGATCTCCCCTATCTTCGTCGTGACCCTGATGATGACTGGCGCCGGCACGACGGAGGCCTCGCCCTGTGCAAGTTGATGCCGCTTGATAATGATACGTATGATGTTAAGATGCCATCGCTTGAGGGCAAGGCTTGGGAGGGCGCAAATGGAGATTGGGTTGTTGTCGGGTGGTAGGTGCAACATATGCCAACGAGTGGCTTATCATTGTGGGAGCCAGTAAGACATCGCCGGTGCCTGGAAACGGGATGAGGCGAAGACATGCACGCCGGCGAATCTTACCCAGCTTTGGGGCTCTCCGTGGAGATAACACCCCTACTGCTGCTCTGCGGGGTCTCCGCATGGTCACTAGATGAACAAGTAGCTACACGGTGCTCCTTGAGCTATTGGCGGGAGGAGGAAGAAGGGCACGGCTTGCTCTCTTCTCCTCCCTATGTGGTGTCTGAGACTAGCAGGGATTGATCTCCTTTGCATGGATGCCCCGGGGGGTTTATATAGGCCTACCCCCGGGGGTACAATGGTAATCCGGCTGGGCGCGGGGCCCAGCCGTCTGTGTCTACGCTCTCCGGCTTCTACGCCGGCTGCTGGGGCCCGCCGGCTAGTGGGTCCCGCTGGCTGCCGGCTCCTTGGTCGACAGGCAGGCCCCACTGTCAGGGCCTTATCGGCGGCTGGTTACTGTTGCTCAATCTTGGTGGCGAAGGCTTCGCCGAAGTGGGCGTGGCTACAGTGCCGCTGCCCGGTGGGCGATCACAGTAGCCCCACCGTGTCTTGTCTCCTTAATGGGGCGTCTTCTTCGAGGGAGGTGGCAAGCCGGCTGTGGGGAGCCGGCTCAATCTTGGGCCGACTGGGGGAGGTCTGGCCGCCTTCGGGTGTCTCTCTGCCCGAAGGGGCCCACCGCCCGTGGGCCGTACTGGTAGCCCGTCATGGATGACATCAGGGTCAACATGGCAACAGTGCTGCGCCGGACGGGTCATGGCCACCCGTAGAGCGCACTGTGCCAGGCGTGCTCCGGGATTCGGGGGTGGCAGGCTTCACTATAGCCATGCCCCGTCACATCACCATTATGTGGATGCAGACTTCGAGGGTACGATCTTGACCGCTTTATGGGAGCCGGCTTCTTGGAGTCGGCCTTCTCGCGGCCGGCTTCTCGGAGCCGGCCCTCCCGCAGCTTCTCTTCATGAGGGCTGAAGTCGGGCCGCCTTTCGATAGCCGTCCTGGAGACAGCCGGCAAGGGGAAGGCGGCCCTGCGTCTTGGATTCTTGAGGGACGAATCGACTCGTAATTTTTTCAGAAGGGCCAGGGGGAGCCGGCTAGGCTACCCATGGTTATTTACTCCGACAGTAGTCCCCGAAGCTGATCGAGCTTGGAGGTTGACAAAGGGACGAGAAGCTAGGTCAGCTTCCTATCCCGAGGGGCCGGCTTTGCTCGTGCGCGCCGTCTTTGAAAAAGCTCCGTTTCTCATAGGCGGGAACGCGGGCCACGTGGCAAGGAAATCCTGCCAATGTACGCGCGCGACGAGACGCCGCCGCAGGCTCGGGCCCGCCACTCGCAGGCCTCGGTCCGAGCGCAGATCTTCTGCGGCCCACATGGACCGCTCGCCTTGCCGCGGCGGTTTTATTCTGCCATCAAGGCACAATAATCGTGGGACGTGGGGGAGTGGGCGCAGTTGATCCCCATGTTCCCCCACGCCGCGCCTCCTTGGCTCCGCCGCGCGGTCTATAAGTAGGAGGAGGAGGGGGAGCGGCAGACGCTCGCGCGCTCTCCCTCACTCCGCCCCTTCTCGCCCTCCTTCTTCTTCTCTTCGCCGCAGCAACTCTTTGTCGCGCCGTTCCGCCGTCGCTTCGTCTTGCTCCCCGCCACATCGCTCCCATGGCGCTGTCGAGCTCATGGGATGGCTCAACGTCCATGAGGACCACGTCGAGTTCCTCCGCCGAACGCGACGTCTGCCCGGCGAGAACCTTGTGCCGGTTCGTCAAGCGCCGACGAGGGAGATTTCGCCTGCACCGGAGGAGGGCGAGCGGGTGATCTTCCGCTCGCACTACCTGCGCGGTTTCGGCTCCCCGGCGAGCGGATTCCTTCGAGCCTTCCTCAAGTTCTACCACCTCCAGCCGCATCACCTCACGCCCAACGCGGTGATGCTGCTGTCGGCCTTCGTCACCCTGTGCGAGGGCTTTCTTGGAGTTCTCCCCACGCTCGAGCTCTGGGGGGAGTTCTTCCAAAGCAAGCTCGGCACCGTCGTCGCGGGCGTGCCCGCCCCCTGCGGAGCCTTCATTGCCATGAGGCGGGCGAGCGAGAACAATCCGTTCCCGTCCATTCCGCTGATCCAGTCGGTGAAGCTTTGGTAGAAGTCTTATTTCTACGTGAAGAACGTCGCCCAGCAAGGCGACTACGTCAACCTGCCGGATTACGTAGCCGGCCCACCGGCTGGGAGGCAGCCTTCGTGGAGCTGCCGGGCCAGGTCGCTGTCTCAGGCCGGGAATCCAGCCGTCTCTCGGCTTCGGGTGATGATCCAGTCGGAGGGCCTGACCGGAGCCGATTTGGTAGCCGCCTTCGTGGAGCGTCGGGTTCTTCCGCTCCAAGGTCGGCCTCACATGATCTGCCAAATGAGCGGCCGCTTCGACCTGTGCCGGCTGAGCACCAGGGAGATGCCTCACGCAGAGGTGTCTTACATGGTGAATTATATCTCCAACTGCAAGCTCGTCGAGGATTGGCGATACGGCAAGGAGCCGTATTCCCACGCCAACCCTCCGCCTGCCGTAAGTTCTTTCTTCTTTTCTTCCTTTTTGTAGCCGGCCTCATGATAGCCGACTCTTGATCAGTTCATTTGCCTTTTGCAGAACCCTCTTCTCCCGCCGACAGCCGGGGCCGCGGGGGTAGAGCGCCAGCTCCTCCCCGACCGCACGGTGGACGACGCCGACGATCCGGACCTGGGAGCGGCCGCCATGGAAGACACCATCGTGGGGGAAGGCGACGAGGCCAGAGGCGCGGGACTCGGGGACAGCTTCGAGGACTGGCCGGATGACGATGAGGTCGAAGTTGCCCCGCACCGCCAGCCGGCGCCCGATCATCAAGGCGCGGGCTCGTCTGTCGTGCCGGCTGCCCGTGGCGGCGCGCAGAAGTGCCGGGCCGCGTCGACCTTCTTCGGCAGCCAGCTGAAAAAATCCAAGGCCTCCACGGCGGCGACCAAGCGGGATGAGGCGGCCGCGAAGGCGGCCCGCTTCCGCAAGGCGGTGAAGCAGTCGCAGGCGATCTCTGCGTAAGTCGTCGAATGTCTTGCATATATATTTTTTGTCTTCTTCGTCCGAAACTCTTCTAAACCTTTCTTTTCTTGCCGGACAGGGCGCCGCTTTCTCTCGAGCAAGGTCCTGGCGGCTCCGTAGTCGGGCCGACTGGAGGGTCCTCAAGCTCCCGCCGCGTGGATCCCCGCGCCGACCTTAAGGAGGCCACGGAGCGGAACGCGCGGGTGGCGCGGGAGGAGCGGGAGGCGGCGGAGCGAAGGACCGCCCAGGCGATGAAGGAGCAGGCCGACGCGGCGGCCAAGGCCCGGGCGAAGGCGGCAGCCGTGGAGACGGAGGCGGAGGCTTCGCACAACCGGCCTCCGCTGCTCGTTGTTCCCCTCCGCGCCGTGGCCCCCGACGTTCCCATGCCCCCGTCGGAGGAGGTCGACCAAGGCCCGCCGGTGATGGAGAGGCGGGAGGATCCCGTGATCTTCGTGGAGGGGGCGTCGCAGACGGTGCTGACTGGAGCGGGCCAAAGCGGTAAATCAGCTGCGGCGCCAGAGCAGCCGTCCAGGGGCGAGCCGGCGGCAGGGGCCGTCCTTGAGGTGCAGCCGGCATTGCGCCGGCGCGCAGGGGGTGGCGCCTCCGCGCAGGAACCGCACCGAGCAGCGGGCGCCAGCCAGACGGCGGAGGCCCTGGAGACGGCCAGCGTCAGCACGTCCGAGTGGACTCCCAGCAGGGGGACGGGCGAGCTGAACGCGGCGGCCCAGGAGGTCTGGAACCGGCTTCAAGCTCAGGCCGCCTCGCTGCAGCGATACACTCAAGAGTTTCTCTCGACGCGGGCCGTCATCCGGGTGAGTCTTCTGTCCTTGGTTATTTTGCTCTTTCGATTTCTTCCGTGGGGGTGCGTCAGCGCACCCACTGGGTGTAGTCCCCGAGTTCCAAGCCGGCTGCTGCGCAGGCGGTTTGTATAATCTTCTAGGAGTATCATAACCTCCGCGCAGCCGCCTTCAACTCCCAGGCCCAGGAGCTGGGCCGGAGAACTAAGGACCTGACCAGCAGTCGGAGTGTGTGTTTGTCTCGTTCATCTCCTGTGGGGGCGCGTCAGTGCACCCACTGGGTGTAGTTCCCGAGATTCGGGCCGACTGCTGAGCAGCCGGGTCGGATCTTCCTTGACGACTTCCCCTTATTAATTTTTCCTTTGTCTTCATGCTTGCAGGAGCCAATGCCGACTTGAGGGGGCAGCTCAGCGAGGCGCAGGCCACCCTTCGCTCCAAGGAGACTGAGTATGACGCCTTGGTCCTGAAGCACGACCGCCTGGCCAAGAAGCTGGCTGACCAGGAGGAGAGCCACAAGGCGGCCCTGAAGAAGGCGCAGGATAACGAAGCCGCCCTGAAGGCCGAGTTCGAGACCGAAGCGGTGGGCTGGGCTGAGACCAGGCAAGCGCTGAATGAAGGCTTCGGCCGTATTGAGGATTTGATCGACGGTAAGCCGCCTTCCTCGCTCCTTGCATGCCCCTTGCCGCCTGATTTGTGTTCTGACTTGTGCTACTTTTTATTCTCTGTGCAGACTACTTTCTCGGCTACTCCGTCTTTGCTACCCAAACCATCGAGGCCCATCGCGAAGCACGCCGTCAGGCGGGGGCCGACATCGCGCCGGATGCGAGTCGGACGCTTGAGGAGCAAATCTTGGCGGTGCAAGCGCGGCTGCAGCCGTTTCATCGTATGCTCCGCCGCCTCCAGCGCGCCGGGGCGCAGGTGTTGGCTGCCCTCTGGCCAAGCGAGACGATTGCCCGCACCCCGAGTCGGGCTGCCTACTGGCTGGAAGTTGCGGTTGGCTGCTTCGAGGCTTGGAAAGCATCAGCGGCCCGGCTTGGAGCTGGGCGGGCGTTGGAGTTCGTCCGAGCTTGGTATCCGGGGCTGAACCTGGACCAGCTGCGCACCTGGCGGCTGGAGGCCGACGAAGAGCTGGAGGAGGTGCGGCCGGCTAACGCTCAGCGCTCTTCGACGATTGCCGAGTGTAGTGACATCAGCGTCTTCGCTCCTGAAATTAATGATGACGGCGCTGCCCAGCCGGAGGAGTGGTTCGGGCTGGACCCGGCAGTGGGTGAAGACTCAGCAGAGGAGATCGCCTCCAGCGATGAAGGCTAAGACAACGAAGGAGAGGAGGGCGAAGACGTTGAGACGGCCGGTGAAGCGGCCAGCCAGCTTCAGCCTGATCGTGCCTCCAGCAACGAGGCGCGTGCTAGCGCGCCCTCTACGGGAGGCGGTGATCATGCCGAGGTTCGCCAGCCGGCCACTCCTCCAGCCGGCACTGCCGTCTCCACCGACTTGCCCGACTCGCCAGTCGCTCCCTTGGCTTAGTCTGCCGTCTTTCTTTTTTCCTGCTTGTTGCCTTTTGAACGATTTTATCAAACTTGCGCAGTTCCACCCACTGGGGGTGTATTCAAACTATGTCGAATGCTGGCCTTTTGAAGGTCTTTTATGTAAATATTATTGCGTGATTGGTTTCCATTCATGTATGCTTTTTATCCTTAGGCTATTTCCTTTGCCGCCTTCCCCTTCTGGGAAGGCAAGTACTCGAGCTTTCTTAGATTGGAGCGAGGTGAATGGAAGCCGGCCGGCCGGCTACTCTGGTAGCCGGTCGGTGGTGGGAGAAAAACCGGCTTTTGTTATATTAGTCCGTTAGTCCCTAGCCGTTTTTCGTGTGGGCACCCGTTCCTGCCCTTAACTCTTGCCAGCCGGACAGCCGGTTCTTCGAACTGCGACTTTTGGCAAGAGAAAGCTTGGGAGCCGACACACTACTTGTCTAACTACAGGTAGGACTTCTAATATAACTCCAGGCGGCCAGTCCCCGGGCAGACTAGTCGAACCCGGTGCCGGACGGAAAAAAGTGAATGCAATGACAAGGCCATAAGCATGATACTTTTCATTTCATAGACAAAAGATGGCAGTCCCCGAGCTCTCGTCGGGGGCCTATTGTCTCGAACTTAGTACAAAAGTTAGCGTGATACATACTGCATTTCAACTGTAAAACCTTTGGAGGAGGTTGGCGTTCCATGGTCGTTCCGACTCCTTGCCGGAGTCGTCTCTCTTTCGTGCCTTCGGCTTCTGCGCGTCGATTAGGTAGTAGGAGTCGTTGCCTAAGGCTCTGCTGATGACGAAGGGGCCCTCCCAAGGGCCGAGAGCTTGTGCTGGCCGGCTGTTCACTGGATCAGCCGGAGCACAAGATCGCCCTCTTGAAAGGATCTTGGCTTGACCTTCCGGCTGTGGTAGCGGCGCAGGCCCTGCTGATAGATGGCGGACCGGCTGAGGGCTAACAGCCGGCCTTCTTCCAGCAGGTCGACGCCGTCTTCTCGTGCTTCCTTGGCCTCGGCTTCCGTGTACATGGTTACCTGAGGTGAGTCGAACTCGGTGTCAGTTGGGATGACCGCCTCGGCACCATATACGAGGAATAAAGGAGTGAAGCCGGTTGACTTGTTTGGTGTAGTGCGCAGACTCCAGAGGACAGCCGGCAGCTCATCGAGCCAACAGCCGGCTGAACGCTCCAGTGGTACGATCAGTCGGGGCTTGATGCCGGAAAGGATGAGGCCATTGGCTCGCTCGACCTGGCCGTTTGACTGCGGGTGGGCGACGGACGCTAGGTCCAACCGGATGCCTTGCGTCGCGCAGAAACGTTCCAAGGCTCCCTTGGCGAAATTCGTGCCATTGTCGGTGATGATGCTGTGTGGTACGCCGTACCAAGTTGTTATATCTGTGATAAATGTCACGGCAGTCGGCCCATTCGGCTTCTTGATCGGCTTTGCCTCAATCCATTTGGTGAATTTGTCCACGGCGACAAGCAGATGTGTCATGCCGCCGCGCGCCGTCTTGAATGGGCCCACCATGTCCAGTCCCCAAACGGCGAAGGGCCAAGTGAGGGGAATGGTCTTGAGTGCTGAAGCCGGCATGTGTTGCTTGGAGCTGAAGAGTTGGCACCCTTTGCAATGTTTAACTAACTTCTTGGCGTCATCCAAAGCAGTCGGCCAAAAGAAACCATGGCGGAAGGCTTTGGCGACGAGTGATCTTGAGGCCGCATGGTGGCCGCATTCTCCTTGGTGGATGTCCCTGAGGATTGCAATGCCCTTCTCTTGCTCAACGCATCACTGGAGGACTCCAGTGACACTGCGCTTGACGAGTTCTCTGTTGACGATTGTGTATGCTCCGGCTCGGCGTTGGACTTGTCTTGCCTCTACTTCATCAGCTGGCAGATCTTGGTTTATTAGGAAGTTGAGGATGGATTGAGCCCATGACGGAGCTGCGACTTCTTCTATTGCCAGAACGGCTACTGCGACCAGGGCGGGCGGGCTGGGCGGTGAAATGCTAGAGTCGGCCGCCGCCTGTTGTGTTGGTGTAGTCTCCGGGCCGACTACCGCAGTCCCTGAGCCGGGTGAGGCAGTCCCCGGGTCGGGCGTAACTACCTATTTGCCGTTTAGGTTTGCTTTTTAGGTTTTCCCCGATGACGGCAAACCTCTCTGGGCGCTCGGGGTCAAGAGTTATCTTCTTTGTCTCCTTGGCCGGCTGGAAAGATCCTTGAGCATCATGCTCCTTGGGATCGGGGGACAAGGCCGACTGCTTGCCGGCCATGGCCACGACTCGGTCCAACATCTTCTTTTCTTCGGCAATCACAAGGGACTCGGCCAGCCGATTGCTGGCTGCTGCACACTCAGAGGACTTCTTGTAATCGCCGGCTATGGTGACGACGCCTTTGGTGCTCGGTATCTTCATCTTGAGGTATGCATAGTGGGGAACTGCCATGAACTTGGCCAAGGCAGGTCGGCCAAGCAATACATGGTAAGGGCTCTCCAGGTCCACCACTTCAAACCAGATCGCTTCCCGGCGGAAATGCTCCTTGTCCCCAAAAAGTACATCAATCTTGATCTTGCCAATGGGGGCGCAGGACAGGCCGGGTACGATGCCATGGAACACAGTCCGAGTAGGCATGAGTTGCTTCGTCTTGACATTCAGCTTCTCCATGGTGTCACGGTACAGGATGTTGATGCTGCTCCCGCCGTCTATCAGCACGCGGGAGAATCGGGCAGCGCGTCTATCTGTTGCAAGGGTGGCATCCAAAACCAACGCATAAGAGCCGGGATACGGCATCACCTCTGGGTGGTCGGTCCGGCTCCAGCTGATAGGTTTTTCTGACCAGTGCATGTGCTTGGCGGGGTTGGCAGCAACCATGCTGACTTCTTGGTGCTCTCGGCGTTTGCTGCGCCGGTCTTCGGGCTGACTTTTAAAGATGATATAGGCGGCATGCTCGTCGGGGAACTCATCGTGCAAGGCTCCGACTGCGGGCCGAGCGGCCGGTGGCTGCGGAGCCGGAGGCGGCGGACCGGCAGGCGGAGGCGGCGCGAGCCCTTCGCCTTTAGAGATTCGGGTGAGCCAGTGTCACTTCCGGGTCGTGTTGTTGGACGGCTTCGCGCCGCTGTGGAACTTGCACGGGGCGTCGAGAGTCTGCTCTTAGGAGAAGGCCAGCTGGCAAGCCGGCTTGCCGCCCCTCTGCTTCTTGGGTGCGGGCCGCGCTTCGGGCTACTCGTCTTCGACTGTGGCCACCTGCCGACTGGTGGAGGGCGGCACCGGGCCCTTGCGCTTGTGGTCATTCTGGTGTGGGCGTCGGCCGGAGTCCCCAGCCGGCGTCTTGGGCGCCGGGTTGAGTAACTTTCCGGACGCGTCTACCCGGAGTCGGTCTTCATCGAGGAGTCGGTGGTGGCGTACTTGTCCGCTATGATCAGAAGCTCGTCGAGGGTAGTTAGCTCATCGCAGAGGAGCTTGTGCTTGAGGAGGGTGCCTTCTCGGCACCCGGCAGTGAAGTATTCTATGGCTTGCACCTCGTGCACCCCTTCGCAAGAGTTGCGGAGCTCGGCCCAACGCGTGAGGTAGTCGCGAGTGGACTCGGCGGGGCCTTGTATGCACAAGGAGAGCTGTCTGGGATTGGGAGCCCGCTTGTAGGTGCTGGTGAAGTTGCGAACGAAGGCTTCTGTGAAGTCTAGCCAGCTGTTGATGCTGTATGGCTTGAGGCTGTTGAGCCAGGTCCGCGCCGTGCCCTGCAGCATGAGGGGCACGTACTTCACGACAACACGCCTATTGCAGTTGGCTATGCTAACCACCGTGGAGTAGTCGATCAACCAATCTTCCGGCTTCACGGAGCCGTTGTACTTGGGCGTGTCTCTTGGGAGCGAGAACCCTTTGGGGAAAGGCTCGTCGCGGATGCGGGGGCCGAAGCAAGGCGGGCCGACATCGTCTTCTTCTTCTAGCGCCAGGGATCGCGTCAGGCGGTCGATCCGATGGCGGGCGTCGTTCTCGCCGACTCCTTCGCGGCGACCTAGCCGGCCGCTGAGAGTCGGATGCGCAACAGGCGGTGGGGTGGGATATCTCTCTCCATGGGGCCGGGGCGGAGGCAGGTTGCCCCGCCACTCCACGGCCCGGGGGTGGCCTTCTGCGTCTCGCTCAATGGAGATTTGGGTTCGGCTTCGGCTGGCAGCCGGTTCTTTCTCGCGCCACGCGCGGGCTTTACCCGTAGTCGGTGTCCGGGACGTCGCGCCATGATCTCGGCGCGGGGGAGGGCTTTCCTCGCGGGCGTCGGCTTCATGCTGCTGTGCGCCTGCATCAATCAGCTGCTGAATGCGTCGGGTCATGTGGGGGAGCTCTTCGGCCCCCAGTCCATCTAGCTCGTCTACGGCCGCCTGGGCGGCGCGCAGGTTCTCGAGTGGAGTAGCGTAGACTGGGCGGTCGACTCCTAGCATATCGGCGACGACAGCGCCGCGCTGTCTGACAACGCTGGCCCGGCTAGGCCCGCCTGGGGGCGGCTAGCCAAAGGCGGCGCGGTCGGCCTTGCGTCGGTGGGCCTCAGCGAGGCGTCTCATGGAAACCAACTTCTGGCCCTCCGCGAGGAGGGCGAGGCGGCAAGCTTCCAGTGCTTCAGCATCGGCATCGGCCGGGAGGGGGATGGACAAGTCGTGGACCACCGCGTGCGGGGCGTCATGGGCGCTCTCGTCAGAAGCGCCGCCGTGGCCGATGACCATCACCTCGGTGGTGACAGCGTCGCAGCCATCGGCCCGGGGAAGCGGGTCGTTGTAGATCGCGATGTTGGTGGGGAACGTGTCGAGCGAGGCCGTGTCGGAGTCGACAGGCATCGGATCGGTGGAGCCAACCGACTCCAAGTCCATGGCAGGCTCGCCGGAGACGTGGAGCTGGTCGAGGAGGTTGACGAGGTGGTCGGTGCCCGCGTCAGGGGCGAGCTCGTCAGAGATGAGAGTCTTGTCAAGGAGATTGGCGAGGCTGCTCGCCGCACAGATGTTGGTGACGCCTTGTAGCACGTCGTGGCAAGTGCCATCGGGCGTGCCGGGCTGGCTACTCTCGCGGGGGAGGAAGAGGGTTCCCGTCCAGAACAGGTCTCCGGACGACGGTGCACCTGGCCCCACGGTGGGCGCCAAATGTCGGGTGGTAGGTGCGACATATGCCAACGAGTGGTGTATCATTGTGGGAGCCAGTAAGACGTCACCGGTGCCTGGAAACGAGATGAGGCGAAGACATGCACGCCGGTGAATCTTACCCAGCTTCGGGGCTCTCCGTGGAGATAACACCCCTACTGCTGCTCTGCGGGGTCTCCGCATGGTCACTAGATGAACAAGCAGCTACACGATGCTCCTTGAGCTGTTGGCGAGAGGAGGAAGAAGGGCATGGCTTGCTCTCTTCTCCTCCCTATGTGGTGTCTGAGACTAGCAGGGATTGATCTCCTTTGCATGGATGCCCCGGGGGGTTTATATAGGTCTACCCCCCGGGAGTACAATGGTAATCTGGCTGGGCGCGGGGCCCAGCCGTCTGTGTCTACGCTCTCCGGCTTCTGCGCCGGCTGCTGGGGCCCGCCGGCTAGTGGGTCCCGCCGGCTGCCGGCTCCTTGGTCGACAGGCAGGCCCCACTGTCAGGGCCTTGTCGGCGGCTGGTTACTGTTGCTCAATCTTGGTGGAGAAGGCTTCGCCGAAGTGGGCGTGGCTACAGTGCCACTGCCCGGTGGGCGATCACTGTTGCCCCACCGCGTCTTGTCTCCTTAATGGGGCGTCTTCTTCGAGGGAGGTGGCAAGCCGGCTGTGGGGAGCCGGCTCTATCTTGGGCCAACTGGGGGAGGTCTAGCCGCTTTCGGGTGTCTCTCTGCCCGAAGGGGCCCACCGCCCGTGGGCCGTACTGGTAGCCCGTCGTGGATGACATCAGGGTCAACGTGGCAACAGTGCTACGCCGGACGGGTCATGGCCACCCGTACAACGCACTGTGCCAGGAGTGCTCCGGGATTCGGGGGTGGCAGGCTTCACTGTAGCCACGCCCCGTCACATCGCCGTTATGTGGATGCAAACTTCGAGGGTACGATCTTGACCGCTTTATGGGAGCCGGCTTCTTGGAGTCGGCGTTCTTGCGGCCGGCTTCTCGGAGCCGGCCCTCCCGCGACTTCTCTTCATGAGGGCTGAAGTCGGGCCGCCTTTCGATAGCCGGCCTGGAGACAGCCGGCAAGGGGAAGGCGGCCCTGCGTCTTGGATTCTTGAGGGCCGAATCGGCTCGTAATTTTTTTAGAAGGGCCAGGGGGAGCCGGCTAGGCTACCCATGGTTATTTACTCCGACAGTTGTTTACATTGGGTCCAACTGCGAGTGGGAACTTGTGAATGTGTACACTCGTCACTGGGTTCCACTTCCAAAAATCTCAGCACACTGCCCAGAGGTTGAGCACACCGGTAATGTACGCATGTTCAAATACGATCATGGTGACTGTTTTCTACGGAAGATAGCAATTTGTCGAGTTCCCAACCGCTCTTGGAATTACAGCGACTATGATGTTGTTGCTATCTTCGACAAGCTTGTTGCCTTCCTTGATGGTTTCACTCGATGGATATTGCTCAAAAATCAGTTTCTGTACACGGATGAGTACTGTGATGCAATTCAATACGAGCGCCTTGTGTTTGCCGCCACCACTCGTGGCACTGTTTTTGCATGGCATCCTCATAGTTTCGGTACGTTTGTCTTCCATCATAGTTATAATTGTTTCATCCACATGCATGCGGGTTAGCAAGTTTCCCTTTACGAATTAACCTTCTTCTTGTGTTTCCAAGGTCCTGTGAACATCCCACCACCTATACATGAAAATTTTTATAACCAAGGGGGATATGACGATGGTGATGATCACGAGCATGACGACGAGCAGCGCCCATGTACTCTGTGGCACCTGGCAACTAATTCTGATGGATCACCTCTTCTTGTGTGTATACAGCCCACTGATGATGTTACTGGTAAGGAAGCAGGTGTCTCCCATGGCCGCACTCTCCAGACCTATTCCAACACCCGTTGCGTGGTATTCGGGATGGATACTAGTGTGCTAGCGCCAACTCCTTCTCCCTGGTACAGAATTGATAGTCTTGGAGAAAACTCGCTCTTCCTTGGACAAAACTATCCGATGATGGTGAAAGGAGATCCAATTGTTTTTGACAAATTTATGAGAAGCAACTGTGTCTATACCTTGGACATTTGTGTGGTTCCCTACCCTGGTAGGGATATAGTAGGCTGCTTCAGCCTGGATGATTAGTCCTGCGTTGGTTTCCAGATCGACAATCGATGGCCCGTCCCAGAGAATCACTTGTGGTTCAAAGCAAGCGTTTCCAACATCGAGGAATGGTTGAGTTGAAGTTCATTTCATTGCTTGTTATTTATTGTGTGGTGAAAACTTTAGTATTTATAATGTATCATTGATGTCGATGTGGGTTGATGACCTGTTGTATGTAATAAAATGATATGCGTGTGATAAACTTACTAAATTTATGAATGGCTTTTGAGTTGCTTCTCTGAGTGAGTGGTGCGATGAGGCAAAAAAATATTTTCCGAATACATAATTGTACATGCATTGCAATAGGTTATCGGATGAGGCCAATCAACAATAGTAGTACACTATTTGTACTAGCTTCACATGCTTCGCGCGTCGGGCGGGTGTTTTTACTGTAGCCATATGTTAATGTGTTCGCTGTACATAACCAGCACCTCGAATCCTCGATACTAGTACTATATAGTAGGAGTAAGTAGTAGGGAGTAGTAGGGTGGCATGGGCCAGAACAAGCATTCACGTCTAGGAGTATGGCACACGCCACCACCACGACATCCATCTGACACCATATTATTTCTTGGAGTCCATGCTAGAGCAATCTCTTCAACCTCGTCGTTTCTCTAACTTCAACTATCGCGCGGCGGGCGAGGTGGGGGTTTGCCGATAGTCGGTTTCCTTAACTGCGGTCCCACTTGTAAGGCCAACTCCAACGCACGACCCTAAATGCACCTCCGTTTTTCACGGACTCCAACGATAATTTTGACTAGAAAAGCAAGACCAAAGAAAACAAGAACCACAAGAATACATTTTACTACTCCTTTAAGTTGGATTAGTGCCTTCTCGATGCATTCATTGTTGATCTGCGGAGGCTCGATCTTGCGTCTGTGCTAGCTAAAAGTGATAGAACATCTACTAAATTGCGCTCTATCAATATATGGATGTACTCTTCTTCCCAATACAAAAACTTGCATCCATTCTACTCCCTCCGTTGCACAATACATGCCTTCTATTTGTCAAAATATATATGTATCTAGACATGTCTTAGTATATAGGTACATCCATTTTTGGACAAATGGAAGTCAAGTATTTTGGAACGGAGGGAGTACACAATAAAAAATTTAAGTTAGCACAACTAGTCTAATCCGAGAGAAGAACCGAAGATTTGGTCGGGTTCTTCCTCCCTTTGCCAACACGTGGGACATCCAACATCCAGGTCGTGTCATGAAATAAAATAGAGTGGTAGTTGAAGCCACGAGATGTGCATCTTAGGTTAAACTGTAAATAGAATCTTACTACTCTTGAGTAACTCCAAAAGCGGCCACCAAAGATCTTTATTGGATTTGTTTTTCATCACCAACA
Source organism: Triticum urartu (assembly GCF_003073215.2). Lineage (NCBI taxonomy): Eukaryota > Viridiplantae > Streptophyta > Magnoliopsida > Poales > Poaceae > Triticum > Triticum urartu. The sequence goes on along the minus strand of NC_053027.1, from coordinate 364,075,562 downwards.
CGTCGAGGTGAAAGATGTGCAGGTTCAGTGGTCCTCTTGCGTTTTCACTGACATGTGGGGCCGCATGTGAGCAAACAGATGATGGGCTCCGTGTGGCCGCTGGCTGGCTGAGAAGAGAGATAGAGGAGGGCTGAGCACGGGCTGCAGGAAATTTGTTCAATGTACCTCGATATAGGCTCGATATAGTGGGGTGGCATGGGCCATAACTCAGTAGCATTCACGTCTAGCAATACGGCACATGCCACCCACACGAGTCCCATCCGACACAAATTTTCTTGGAGTCCATGCTACATCCATCTCTTCTCCCTCATGTTTTCACAGCCATCGCGCGGTGGGCGGGATGGGGGTTTGCTGATAGTCGGTTTGCTCAACTGTGGTCCCACTTGTAAGTGAAAATACAACACCGCACGCATTCCCGCTTGAACGGCGTGCCAGACCAACCGTGTGGGGGTGCGACGCGGACACGGCAGGCTTTTCCTTTTGAACTCGTAACTTGTAAAATTTGGTTCTGCTCCATGGCGCGACCGATAGATAGAAAATAATGATTTTTCCTAGAGTAATGAGAAGTTTGGTTCTGGCGCCGTTCATGCATGGAGTACGTATGAAAATTATGAAGTTGATGCGAAAGGTAAGATAATTACTGTAGTATCATATACTACTACATGGATTTGACGGAAAGATAAAAATATATATGGATCCATCAACGTTCAACGACATCCTCACGCCCTAGTGCTCCGGGTCACCAACCGACGTGTGAGGAGCAGTGGCGTTGGCGGCGAGCTCAACGTGCTTCTGAACAATGCCGTCCAAGGTTACCCTACGCTCCAAGAAGGCCAGCGTCCTATCGTCCTCCTCTTGCATGTAGTAGTCCTTGTGGACGATTTGTGCGTAGACGTGGGTGATTATTTCGATGGTGTCTTGCTGCGCCAGGCGCTGCGCGGCGAGCGCGAGCTCGAGGTGGACATTCTCCGACGCGACGGCGGGCAGTCGCAGGGCCACCAGTGTGTCGAAGAGGTTGTTACCATAGTGGCCGTTGAGGGTGGCGGGCATCGCAGAGCCTGGGCGCGTCGGCTAGAGGCTTACGTCAAACTCGTCTGCAAGCTTCTTGACGACGGGGAACTTGTCGAGGAAACCGACAAGGACCTCGTTGAACAAGGAGACGAAGCTGTCGTCCAAGTGGCCCCTCGCCCTGGCGGGCTCAAGCAATACTACCTGGAGACGTTCCTCGGTGCCGGGCCGCAAGCCGGCGTCGTGGACCATCTGGCACAGCCGGCTGATGCTCGTGCTCATCGCCTCCATGGGTCTAGCGTCGCTTCTAGTCAACTGATCTTGCGATTCGAGTGATCACTCAGCCCTTGGTTAGCGTGCGTAGGTGCGTAGGATTTCGTACTACTCCTCGGCCCTCTACTGCACCTACCTTTGGCTGTATGATAGGTGGGCCAGTCACCCCCTGAGGCCACGTGCCATTCACCCAAAGGTAGTTGCCGTAAGTCAATGAAGCTGCGTCCCCCTCCGTGCTGGTGCAGTATAGTCATCTCACCGGACCTCTAGTTGGGGCCAAACAAGAGAAGTTTGATGTTTACTGGTTTATTGGTTCCCTTTGCATTTTGCGCCAAGTTTTGACCTTTGATTTAACTATTAAATGTTAATGCATGTAAACAAAAATGTTGTGTAAGTCACCTTACGGAAACCAAATAATCCCAAAATACTTAGGCATGGTGCATTAACTCCCTCCTTGTTTCTTATTTCGTCACATATCAACCAATGAGAGATGTGGGCCGTGCATGCTTTCAATGACTTGAGACTACCAAACATGACATGTAGTGTTTAGTTCATTGCATGTAATCCTATTAGTACTCTAGTTAGGAGTAGCAAAAAAACATTAAGTTCTCTCGCCGATAGGAATAAAACACCATGTATTTATTTACAGAGGGAGTAGTACATTTTTGGTGACATGCATTACTAGATATTGCTAGTCAAATACTAAAATCCAGATGGATGTGGTGGTACTCCTAAATCCAGACGGTGGTGCTACTAGTACGAGTAGTAGTACTACCAATGTAGTAGTAGGAGTACTAGCAATGTACTATCCATTGGTCAAATTATTACGTGCTGCTCCTCACAGTGAAGTGACAAGACCCTGCGCCGGAGATGACACCTGAGTATAGGCGCCGTGTTCGACATACCATAGTCAGCCTCAGCGTCTGCAGTCACTATCATCATGGATGTAGAGCTAGCCTTCTTACAACTAGCCCTGTTCAACATAATTTCCCGTGCGTAGATGCCCATGCATTGCACGGAACACCAAGATTGGGGGTGGACGGCTCCGGCAGCGGCCATCGCGCCAGATTTTTCCACGGCCTTCTACTCCTAGACGTGTACACGTGTGCTGGTGTGTGTTGTGTGCTGGGTGTGCGTGAGTGCGTCCTTCTGTGCATGCCGCCGCGCAGTGGTGAATTGTGCGCGAGTGCGTCCTTCGCGCGCAAGAAGTTTGTCCTCAATGCGCCCTCAATTTACTAGTGTGCGGGGTGCTACCCCGAGTGGTTTCAACTTTGTTTACTTTGACCGCGTGTCAGATGGGCCTCTAGTTTACTTATTTTCACCCACTACCACATGGGCCAGCACACGAAGATACAGAACATGAGCTGACAAGGCAGCATGTGGATTGGTTGACCGGTCAACTAAACAATATACGGAGCTATACGCTGACACAGTGAGCGTATAATCCGTCGGTATAGAGAGTTCGAGTGAGAGGGGAGGCCCGTGAGAGATAGCAGAGAGAGAGAAAGAGCTACTCCCTCCGTTCGATAATGTAGTTCCAACATTTTTTAAGTCAAACTTTTGAAACTTTGACCAAGTTTATAAAGAAATTACTTATATCTACAATATCAAAGATAAATGATAGTATGAAGTAAGTACGTGTTGTGATGAATCTAATGATCGTTCTAGATGTAAATGTTTTTCTCCACATATACCTGGTCAAACATTTCTGAGGTTTGACTTTTCAAAACATCCATATGCTTATGGACGTGACAGAGTCCCTAACAAGAGAGAGAGTGAGTGAAAAAAGTGTGTGTGCGTGTGTGTAAGAGACATGGACAACACACGATAAAAGTAGAGAAAAAGCGTGTGTGTCTTATGCAAACATATCACACATGCATCTTCGACAACGGAGGCAAGGTGAGGAGATAGTGTGTGGTTGTTTGGAACCGAGAGAGCAAGACCCTAAGCTAGCACATGGCCAAGAGGGGTCTGACAAACAAGGGAGAGAGGTCGAGAGAGACGTACGGAGAAAATGCAGACATGGGGAGGAGAGAGTGTATGTTTGTCATAGAGAGATCCCCTGGAGATCGTGATGGGACTACATGGGTGGGAGATCGAGTGACAAGGTGTGTGCGCGATAGAAGATGCCCCGAGAGATATCGAGATAGACGTATGGATGGAAGGAGACAATATGTGTGTTCCTGTTGGCTAGTAAGAGATAATCATACTTAGGAGGCGGGGGGAGTGCTCGTGCCTATGATGGATTGAGGGATTATGGTACTTAGGGGGGTGCGTGTCACATGGAGAGAGAACAAGGGCGGAGAGTGTTGGATGGGTCTATATGTATAGCGCGAGCGAGACATGTGTATGTGTGAACCAGGGAGATATAAGGCCAGTTTGGCTTGCGTCCTAAGCATCTTTTGCTTGGCTTTGGGTTGTGGCTGGATTTCATGCATGCTTGTTTGGTTGCTACCCGGTGAAAAAGAAAGCCCGCCTGGCCTGGGTTCCCTTGCACTTTAATTAGCCTGGCTGAACTCCAGACACTACAAGTAGCCTGGCCCAGGCGACTGATTTCGAACGCCTTGTCATGCCTGGTTGTGTGGCCACGAGGCTAACAGCAACATGGATGAATATTAGCATTAAATAATTGATGCATGGATTGATTGATGGGACGTTGATGCTTTGCCTGGTCCAAGCATGAACCAAACGCTTCAGCACCACACAAGCCTGGCCAGGCAGAAATATTTTACATCTCACGTCCACACCAGGCAGTACCGGCCATCAAGGCATGAGGGTCAAGTCACGAACCGAACTGGCCAATAAAGTTTGAGAGAGATTGAAGAGCCCCGATAAGGCTGAGTGGTGTGTTAGATAGCTGAGAGGGGGAAAGAGATATTCCATCCGCTCGATAATGCAGTGCATGTAATTTTTTTAGAAGTCAAACTTTGGAAACTTTGATCAGGTTTACGCAAATGTTGTTTATATCTACAATACCAAAGATACATCATACAAAACTACATCTCATGGTGAATCTAATGGCATATGTTTGCCGTACTAGATGTAATTCTTTTTCTCCACGTACATGGTCAAACTTTGTGATGTTTGACTTTTCAATAAATCTATATGCTATGGACCGAGGAGGGTGCCTTAGTCGAGACAGATCAAGTGCGTGTGAAGGAGAATGAGTAAGTGTGCAAAAAGAGTATGTGTGTGAAAGAGAAAGTGACAACAAACGATAAATTAGAGAGAGAGAGTGTGTGTGTGTTTTTTCCATTTGTTATGCGAACATATCATGCATGCATCTCCGAGATGCAAAAGCGAGGCGAGGAGATACACGAAGATAGCTAGTGTGTGATTGTTTGCAACGGAGAGAGACACCCCGGTAGCACATCTCCAATAGAGGTGTGTCCAACAAGGAACAAAGGTCGAGAGGGACACATGGATGGCATGGACGCATGAGGAGGGAGAGAGGGTGTGTTTGTGATAGAGAGATCCCGTGGAGATCGTGAGGGGACTATATGGGTGGGAGATCGAGGGAGTGCGTGCGTGATAGAAAGATGCCCCGGTAGAAACCGAGATAGACCATGCACATGTTTGTGATGGAGACTAAGATTAGCTAGTCATATACATATAGGGGGACTGCGTGTGCCTACAATTGAGTGAGAGACCATCATACTTGGCTAGCTGGGCATGAGATTGTGTGTGTGCGCGTGTGAGATAGAGAGAGAACGAGGGGGAGAGATAGAGTTTTAGATGGGCCTATCAAGTGCGAGTGAGATATGCATGTGTATGTGTGACCCAGGTGGATGGAGAGTTTGAGAGAGGGGAGGAAGAGCTCCGAGACGACATAGTGGTGCGTGAGAGAGTTACAGGCAAAGAGCCAAGGAATCTGTGTGCGTACGATGAGTGCACCCAAGATATCTATCTTGGACTAGCTAGAGTATCATACATAGTGTGCGAGAGAGACCTATAGATGGTGTATATATGCATGCGAACTTGAAAGACCCCCCCCCCCACACACACAAAGAGAGAGAGAGAGAGATGGAGAGAAAGGGAGAGGGACGAACAAGGTTTTTGTGTCAGATGCGTGCGACAGAATTGAAGATTGCCGGCGAGAGAGAGAGAGAACAGGAGTCCGGGAGAGGGGGAGGTCGCGTTTTATGCATCAAAGACTGATATAAACCATGTTTCGATATAAACTTGCATTCAAATATTTAAATTGGAGAACATGTTGTCTGCAATCCACACATGAACGGATATATGCGTATATCAAACAAGTTCATTAATTTGACTTTCAACATGTTCATGGAGTAGTATAATACTGTACAACATGCTACTCGATTGAGGTGTTCAATTTTGGATTTAGTTCACTATTTTGACCTACTGAACGAGCTATTTCATTGAATCGAGATATTTCATTTTTGGTTTGATTCGCGTTTTTGAGTGAGTCAACTATTTGTCATATAGTAAATCGCTAGCAACGAGCATGTAAAAACACATTACTCCCGAGCATCCTCTCTCCATCTAAAAAAGAAGTGGCAAGCTAATATTTCAAAATTTGATCCGAATCGACTTGGTAAGGTAGACGTGGATGCTCGTTCTCCCAAAATTTGAACGAACCATTAAACATCCTCTCTGCTCGGTGGAATTCGCCCGAGCAAATAAATGGGAGACGCAAAATTACCGTCCTATGTGGGACACACATCAATTGGCCCGTTGTACATCGAGGGTAGGTTCGTAACTTCATCCAAGCGCGCCTTCTCCTCAGCCGAAATGACATGTGCTGAATAATTCATAAACCATGGTCGGCAAAACACGCTCTCCTCGCCCGAAATAGCTCACGCCCACTATTTCAAAACACGCTCTCCTCGCCCGAAATCGCTCGCGCCCACTATAGTTCAAAACACGCCCTCCTCGCCCGAAATCGCTCCCGCCCAGAGAAGCAAAGTTACTCTACTATCCCCGACCCTCAGTACACAGACCCAAGTCGAGAAGCCTATAGGCAAGGGTAGAACTGTAACTCCCCCTCACATTTCAGACAAATGCGTCCGTAAGACATGGTTCCACTCCCCTCCCAATTTCCCCCGCCCGCCCCCATTCATACCTCGTGGGCGCCAAATCACCTTCTCCCCGGGAAGCTCCCTTCTCCCGAGCCGCGAAACCTCAGCCCCACCTCCATGGCGCCCCCCACCGCACCAATTTCACAGCCGCCCTCCTCCCTAATGCCGGAGACGCTGTCCATTTGCCGTCGTGCACTGGGCCGTGCGCCTCTTACTCCGTGCTGCTGGTGCTGCCTCGACGATGGCCGCGTGAACCGTACTGGAGCCGATTCACCCCCGCCGTTGTTCACGGCGCCGGAGCGGCTCCAACTTTGGATCCGTCCAGAGTCCTGGCGCTGCTTCGACGTATCCGTCGACCATCGTGACCTCGCTCTTTCCCTGCCGCCGGTCGCCACCGCAACCGCGCCGGCCTCACCGACTCGGCAGCTGGACCTGCCTACTTCACCATGCTGCCAGATAGGTCGCACCCTCATCTCAAATTACTTTATTTAGGCGTCAGTTGTCTGAATTTTCATTCTGGGCCAATCGATTTGCAATGGGAAGCAGCACCCCTCGAGGCGGCAGAGCTCCTAGGCTGCCGGTTGGCTGGTGTCTAACGTAAGGGTGCGGGGCCGCAAAGTTCGCCGCGGAAGCAGCGCTTAGATGGCTATCTTTTAGAGTTGCGTGGGTTGAAGGTACTACTGCCGCCAGATCTGGATGACGGGGAGTCTTTGTGGATTGGCCCGGGGGCGGCGCAACCATGGCAGTGCGGTGGGGCGGGGAGCGGGGTTTCGGCCGGGGCCACAGACGGCGGAGGCAGGCTGCTCTGCCGTTGGTCGCTGGCTCTTCCAGGAAGATTCCGAACAGTGTCATCCGGGAGGCACAAGACGGCCAGCCATCCGGCATAGATCGAACAGTACCAAAATAAAATAAAATTGTGTGACCCCAATTTAGTCTTCAGTCAACAGACGTGTGACCACTCTCGTACCTTGCTGTTGATCTCTTAGTGTATTTCTTCAGATCAAAGAGATATGTCGTTCTTAACATTATGCGTTATGTGCATCTTTAGACACACCATCTTCCGACTCACCGCAACTGCTCCAACAAGGGAAGCATACACCAGAAGGGAGCTATAGTCCCCACTCAACAATTCCCTGCATCAAATGCGCGTGCCCGACATGCACAGCCACAACAACTGCAGGGCCATCCACAAGTCAGCACATGATGCTCACTCCTATGGATGGCAGCCAGATAGGTTGTACCCTCATCTTACTTGTGTGCAACATTTATGGCTTCGTTATTCATCTAAGCATGGAAAATAGATCATCACATTTCACTGTATATTCATGCTGATCTCTTACGGGTCTTGTTCATGAGTTAACGATGTTCCCTAGTTCAGCTAAGATACTTGTTCTTTAGGTAACAATGTTCCATAGTTATCATCCATCAGCCAATGCTATCCCACAAGCTGGTGATTATAGTATTATACCACTTCTAGTATTTCCTATGTTCTTCTTTAATACTTATGTGTACCATCTAGTTAATCTCGAGTACAAACGATACATATTCTGTAGCTTTCATCTGTGTTCTCCCTTTAGTTTATGAGACCTGTTGCTGCTAGTTAACCCCAGTCCTACTATTTATGTCGTCTCCTACAGGCACTCATTACATAAATCTAACTACTAGTTGTCTTCCATGGATGTCAGATATAATTGCACACACTGATATATCCACAAGAACCTCACGGAGCAATGTAAAGGCCAATAAACTTGATGTCAATGATACCCAATATGATGGAACATGTAAAGGCAGTTCTTCATAAGACTTGCAGAAAGATGATTAATCCTCTTCACCCCACAAGGTCCTTGCTCTAACTTGGCCTGTGATATGGGTACAACATGCATATAATGTCCTGGAGTGTATCTACTCTGTTACAATGCCATGTGCTTAGCATGCTGATCATGCATGTAAATATGTCATGCCTTCCTGTTTTTCAGTACCTATTCCATTCATGATAACATGTTTTCAAATTTAAGTACTGTCATTCTACTCTATCGCAATGCCATCTGCTTAATTTGGACATCATGCTTCTGAATATCTTATGCATTGTTATTCATCAGTATGTACTTCATCTGTCTACCATACCATGTTCTTTACATTGAAGTGCTGTTCTAGTGCTCTCTTGCAATGCCATCTTATTTTCCCAATCATACACGTGTATGTTGCCTTAGTTATTTCTGTATGTATTCCGCTAGCATACAGTTTTACATTCAACTAGTGCTTTTTTGTTGTGTTGTCCTGTCGTATCCCTAGCTCTTACACCATACTCCCTCCGTCTGGATTACATGTTGCCGAAATGGATAAAAATGGATGTATCTAGAACTGAAATACGCCTAGACCCATCCATTTTTTCGGATGGAGGGAATACATGTCAATATGTCATGCCTTTCTATTCTTCAGTACCTATTCCATCTCTCTGCTGCCGCATGTTTTATAATTAAAGCACCATTCTTCTATACAAGGCATGCAAGGGGAAGACGACTATGTTATAATCTGAAGGGTTACAAACAAGGCCTTTGCAAAAGATCCAAACGCCAGGAGATAATAAACCAACTCCAGTTTTTAAAGATACTGCTCCAGCACAGAGAAACCCAACTCCTACTGATAATAAGCAGATTCCAGTGGCCAAAGAACTAGTCCGCTCCAGTCCAGCAAAAAAATGTCAACTCAACTCTAAGAAGCGTGTGCGTATCCTTGCATCATGAAATTTTATAGCATGCTGATCATATTTTCTACATGTTTCTTACCCATGTCTCTTTTATAAAATAAGCTTAAGAGATAGAAGAATTTCTGCACTGGTATCGTCTGTGAGGAAAGATTCTTGCAGGAATTCTCTGTACTCCAATGCAGATGTAAGTACCTGTTGTATATCACTATATTTTTACATCAGCATGTATTTTGTTAATCGGCGTGAATCCAACCTTTATCTGATCTAAATTTAGTTGTAGCAAAATGTATGATTAAAGGCCACAATGTTGATTTTTGTAAGGAAAACTACCTGGTAGTTTTGCATCCTGAGCGGCATGAGTGTACTATCTCATATCAGTGGGTTTGATTACTTTGGTTCTGCAGTGGGTTTCAGTGTTTTTTTACTGTGTTGTCCTGTCGTATCCCTAGCTCTTACATCATACTCCCTCCGCCCGGATTACATGTCACAGAAATGGATAAAACTGGATGTATCTAGAACTGAAATACGCCTAGACCCATCCATTTATTTCCGGATGGAGGGAATAAATGTCAATATGTCATGCCTTTCTATTCTTCAGTACCTATTCCATCTCTGCTATAGCATGTTTTATAATTGAAACACCATTCTTCTATATAAGGCATGCAAGGGGAAGACGGCTATGTTAGAATCTGAAGGGTTACAAACCAGGTCTTTGCAAAAGATCCAAATGCCAGGAGATAATAAACCAACTCCATTTTTCATAGATACTGCTCCAGCACAGAGAAACCCAACTCCCACTGATAATAAGAAGATTCCAGTGGCCAAAGAACTAGTCCACTCCAGTCCAGCAAAAGAATGTCAACTCCATTCTAAGAAGCGTGTGCGTATCCTCGCATCATGAAATTTTATAGCATTCTGATCATATTTTCTACATGTTTCTTACCCGTCTCTCTTTTAGAAAATAAGGTTAAACGATACAAGACTTCCTCCATTGGGATCGTATTCGAGGAAAATATCTTGCGGGAATACTCCATGCTCCAATGCTGATGTAAGTACCTGTTGTATATCACTATATTTTTAGATCAGCATGTATTTTGTTAATCGGCCTGAATCTAACCTTTATCTAATCTAAAATTAGTTGTAGCAAGATGTTAAAGGCGCCAATGTTGATTTTTGTAAGGAAAACTGTCTGGTAGTTTTGCGTACTGAGCTGCATAATTGTGCTATCTGATATCACGCACATTACCGAATTGTAGTGCTTCTCTGGTTGCCCATTCATTCATTGTGTCAATGTTGCTTTCGTATTACCTTACCTGGCTGATGATAGCTGTGCCATATTGTGTTAATTTGGTGTAGGCTAGTTGCCCAAACGTTTGTTGTGTCAATGTTTCTTTCCTATTATCTGACTTGGCCAATGATAGCAATGCTAGTGTGTTAATTTTGTGCAGGCTGCTGAAGATAAGAAGACAAACTCTAAAAACAGCAAGGCAACCCCATTGTTTCTTTCCAGTAAATCTAGGCCAGGTAATATGGCAATAACTCATGATTAATTTGTTTGGTTCTTGTCCTAATTTATGTTATGATGCAGTGCTCAAGACACTCTCCACTATCAATAATACAAGCCTGCCAAAATTGCCATCTGAATATGTTCAGTATCCTCTGTCTCGAATGCGAAGGAATAAATGTATGTTTGTGAACCAATTAATGGCTGAAGCAATGATGGAAATGGTGGATGAATCAGAGGTGCAGAGTCGTGCGACACAACAACTGATCAATGTTTTCAGAGACAGTGTGGCAAAGCAGCAAGAACTTGCCCACATGCTTATGGGCGTCATCTGTGCTGAGGTTGCAGATTGTGACGTTGTAGATGGTTAGGTTCTGCTCATTTATTTGCACTGGCATCAATCTTTGATTGCCCAGTGGATGTAATTTCCTGTAATATATTCTTTATGTGCAACGTTATTCCCTGTATGCCGTACCTTTGCTTGTCGTAATGGGCTCAAATTATCTAATTTGGCCTAAAGACATGAACGAACTTTAGTGGGCCCATTAAGTTAATGGGCTGTTAATAGGCCGAAAGTTAATGGTCGGCCCTCTTACCTCCCGGGTCGTTAACAGGCCAACATCGAAGCGGGCAACAGGTGGCCCCAATTTATTTCACGGGCCGTTAACAGGTCGTTACTAAGTTTGGGCTACATATGGCCCAACTATACTGTAGGCCTTTAGCAGGCCAAAAGAGATAGCGGGATTGTATTGGACCATGAAGAGCATGGGCTGCTAAGAGGCCGAAAGTCAGGCCGTATTGTAAACGGCCCAACTGTGTTGTGGGACTTTAGCAGGCCGAAAGAGAAACCGGGCTGGTATTGGACCATGAAGGGCATGGGCCGTTAAGAGGCCAAAACTAAGGTCCGACTACAAATGGCCCAACTCATTTATGGTCCGTTAATAGGAAGAAAGGCACACACGGCCGGGAATTGGACCAACACTTAAATGGGTCGCTAAAAGGCCAAAACTCAGGTCCGACTACAATCGGCCCAACTGATTTATGGGCCGTCAACAGGCTGAAACTGACACCGGGCCAGAAATTGGCCCAACACTTAAATGGGCTGCTAAAAGGCTGAAACTCAGGTCCGACTACAAATGGCCCATCAGATTTATGGGCCGTCAACAGGCTGAAAGACACACCGGGCCGGAAATTAGCCCAACATTTAAATGGGTCGCTAAAAGGCCGAAAGATCTACATCCTGAAAATTGGCCCATCCATTAAATGGGCCGTTAACAGGCCAAAATCTCATCGGGCCGATATTGAGCCCAAATATATAGCGGGCTGTTAACGGGCTCGAACTGATGATGGGCTACAATGGTGTCGAATCTTTAACGGGCCGAATTGGCACATCTCGTATGGGCCGTGGGCTTAAATGGACCTGACACAAGTAGGCCTTATATGGGCTGGCCTGCTAATTTTTACTGGGCCGGCCTTTTTCACCGGAATGGGCCACTGTTGGGCCGTGCCATGTGTCGACCTATCATAGGCGCCTCCTGTCCAATGAGTGGATGACATCTGTCGCAACGATGAGCCGACACGTGTTTCCTCTAGCCAATGATGATTTTACACGTGGAAAATCCCCATTGGTCGGGGCTGTTAACGGGTTATCGGATCCAAAACCTGACCCGATAGCTTAACGGCGTTCCGTTATGGTGGATGCCACGTGTTGGTCACCCTTGACGAAAGCACTTCTGTGACGCGCGATTTATCGTCATGGAAGTGGACACTTCCATGATGATAATTTTGGTAATGTCATGGAACACTTCTACGACAGCACAGGTATGACTATCTTGTTTCTGTCATAAATTTGTCATGGATGTACATGCATGACAAAAAAAGCAACCTACTGTGACAAACACATATCATCATGGAAGTGTATTTTTTTGTAGTGCTAGTCTCATCCGGTGTTGCCGTGAGAACGAGATATGTGCGACTCCTATCGGGATTGTTGGCACATCGGGTGGCTTTGCTAGTCTTGTTTTACCATTGTCGAAATGTCTTGTAACCGAGATTCCGAGATTGATCAGGTCTTCTCGGGAGAAGGAATATCCTTCGTTGACTGTGAGAGCTTGTGATGGGCTAAGTTGGGACACCCCTCCAGGGTTTGAACTTTCAAAAGCCGTGCCCGCGGGTATGTGGGAGATGGGAATTTGTTAATGTCCGGTTGTAGAGAATTTGACACTTAACCTAACTAAAATGCATCAACCGCATGTGTAGCCTTGATGGTCTCTTTCCGACGGAGTTCGGGAAGTGAACACGGTTCTTGTGTTATGCTTGAACGTATGTAGTTTCAGGATCACTTCTAGTTTCTCGACCATTGTGTTGCTTCTCTTCTCACTCTTATTTGCGTATGTTAGCCACCATATTTGATTAGTGCTTGCTGCAGCTCCACCTCATTACCCTTTCCTACCCATAAGCTTAAATAGTCTTGATCTTGCGGGTGTGAGATTGCTGAGTCCTCGTGACTCACAGATACTTCCAAACATTTGCAGGTGCCAATGATACCAGTGCAGGTGACGCAACCGATCTCAAGTGGGAGCTCGATGAAGATCTTGATCGTTGCTTTGTGTCTTTTCCGGTTGATCCGTAGTGGTGCCCAGTTGGGACTATCGGGAATCTAGCATTTGGGGTTGTCTTCTTTTATTTTGGTTCCCTGGTCGGACCTTGATTGTACTCTGGATGATGTATGTTTACTTGTATTTGAGTGAATTGGCGATTGTAAGCCAACTCTTTATCCCTTTCTTATTCATTACATGGGATCATGTGAAGATTACCCCACTTGCAACTAAACCTACCATGCGGCTATGCCTCCAAGTCGTGCCTCGGCACGTGGGAGATATAGCCGCATTGTGGGTGTTATAATCGACCAGAGGGGGTGAATGGGAGATCAACAAATTCTTTCGAATGTTTGAATGTGGTCCAAACACAACAGCGAAAAAAGCTTGAACAAAAATAAACTTAGGCAGGAATCCTACTGAGGTACAAATCCTTCGATGCAGGAAGTGATGATAGCACGAGTATAGTAGACAACGGGTTTAACTATCATGATAGTAATGGAGTAAGCAAGCAATTGCAACAGCATGAATGAAAACGAAATACAGACAACGATATAAATGCAGGCAGAGGTGCTAGTGCTAGAATACTGCTCGAATGATACGAGAGGTATCCATGAGTTATCACATGAAGGATAAATGATCAAATCATAAACAAATACACGATCATCATAGAGTGCGAAAGATAATTCCTGAAAGAAAAGCTGAGTGACAAGAAAGGACTAGTGGTGCTCGATGGCGACAAGTGTATTTGGTAGACCAGTTCATCCTTCTACCAAAGGACTACGTCTGGTTGGAGGGACTTGTGATTCAACACAGGAGAAAACCTCTCTCCGTCCTATTCTCCTTCAACTAGGAGCTGATCAGACTCTAGTAGATTTCACTCATGGTAGATTCTTATCGGTGATCTCCAAACCTTCGACAGACTTCCTTCGCAAACCATAGTTACTCTTGGTTGTTGAATACCTTGCTCGGCGAAGATAACAACTCTTTAACACTCGGGCTGACACCTATCAATATAGAGAGTGTGTAGCTCTCACGAGTAATAGGTACAATAACTCTAACTCAGAACTATTGTGATGCTGCTCCACTATCTAAGTTTTGGTTCTTGGTTTTCTCTCGATGGATTTTAAACTCAAATCACTCGGAGAGGGATTCTCAATCAATCTTTTCAGAAATCTTAAGGGGAGTAACCAACAGACAACATCAGGGTAGGGTGGCTATTTATAGCTACGTCCTTCCCTCAAGGGAAATGACCAAAATGGATATGTGAGTAGCCAATGGTCGAACGACACAAGTCCAACAGTCAGAATTTGAGCACAACGGTAACATTCCTTGCGAAGCAAGAAATGCTAGCTCCTCAATCTGAAAGATATCTCCTGCAGCACCGAAGAAATATGTCTTCTATTGAAAGGTAATTATTCAGAGCATAAAGATATTTCTCTCAGCCTTGCATAGGTTGTGGGCTAAGCATCACAACAGATCTAAGTTCGAGAACCTATACCCCTCTTAATAGTATGGAGGTCCTAAGACTCAAGAAAGAGAAAAGAACAACGAAGTAAATTCTATGTCTATGCTTTGCCTTGGGCAATTCATAATAGCATAATATGGTATAGCCCTCGGCATCGGGAAAATCTCCTTGATCCTCCATGGTCCTCATGAAAATTATCTGAAAACACTGATGTGGCAACAATTTCGAAATCTATCCCCATGGCAACGCTTTTGTTCTCCCGCACCTCGTGAATCTTTGAGGTCCTCCGTGTTACTTTCGTCGAACAAATAACGAGGTTGACACACATGTCATTAAAATGACAATCCCTTGGCTCCGGCCTCATGCATACTGTGACGCACATGCTGATAAGTCTCCAACGTATCTATAATTTTTTATTGTTCCATGCTATTATATTATCTGTTTTGGATGTTTTATATGCATTAATATGTTATTTTATATTATTTTTGGGACTAACCTATTAACCTAGAGCCCAGTGCCAGTTCATGTTCCTGTTTTTTTCCCTGATTTTGAGTTTCGCAGAAAAGGAATACCAAACGGAGTCCAAACGGAATAAAACCTTCAGGATGATTTTTCTTGGCCAGAAGACAAACCAGGAGACTTGGAGATCAAGTCGGAGGAGTCACGAGGCGGCCACAAGGACGGAGGGTGCACCCCCCACACTTGTGGGCCCCTCGTGCACCTCCTGACCTAATTCTTTCGCCTATATATACTCTTATATCCCCAAACCACCAGAACAAGCCACGAAAACACTTCTCCACCATCGCAACCTTCTATACCCGTGAGATCCTATCTAGGGGCCTTTCCCGGCATCCTGCAGGAGTGGGATTCGATCACGGAGGGCTTCTACATCAACTCTATTGCCCTTCCGATGAAGCGTGAGTAGTTTATCTCAGACCTACGGGTCCATAGCTAGTAGCTAGATGGCCTCTTCTATCTCTTTCATTCTCAATACCATGTGCTCCTCGATGTTCTTGGAGATCTATTCGATGTAATCCTCTTTTGAAGTGTGTTTGCCGAGATTCGATGAATTGTGGATTTATGATCAGCTTATCTACGTATATTATTTGAATATCCTCTGAATTCTTACATGCATGATTTGATATCTTTGTAATTCTCTTCGAACTATCAGTTTCGTTTGGCCAACTAGATTGGTTTTTCTTGCAATGGGGGAAGTGCTTAGATTTGGGTCCAATCTTGCGGTGTCCTTTCCCAGTGATAGTAGGGGCAGCAAGGCACGTATTGCATTGTTGCCATTGAGGATAAAAGTATGGGGTTTTCATCATATTGCTTGAGTTAATTCCTCTACATCATGTTGTCTTACTTAATGTGTTACTCTATTCTTCATGAACTTAATACTCTAGATGCAGGCAGGAGTCGGTTGATGTGTGGAGCAATAGTAGTAGATGCAGAATCGTTTTGGTCTACTTGACACGGACGTGATGCTCCTATTTCATAATCATTGCCTTAGATATCGTCATTACTTTGCGCTTTTCTATCAATTGCTCGACAGTAATTTGTTCACCCACCGTATTATTTGCTATATTGAGAGAGGCCTCTAGTGAAACCTATGGCCCCCAGGTCTATCTTCCATCATATAAGTTGAAACTGCTAGTTATCGACTAGAGGGGGGATGAATAGGCGATTTTTATGAAAGTCTTCAAAACACGGAGGATTTGAAGCCAAATAGTAGAAATGAACCTATTGATATGCAGCGGAAGGTAGACTACACTAGACAAGTCATAGTCAAGTAAGCAATGAAGTGAAAGCACGAAGACTATCAGCAGCTAGTAGTATGGATCAGGATGGAAGATAGTATGAAGCCAAACAGTAAACAGTCTTCACTCAGTGAAGTCAATCAGATCATACAGGCAAGCAATGACTTCACGAAGACAAACTATAAAGTAAAGGGAAGTGAAGGATAGAACTAGTAGCTTGATGAAGACAAGGATTTGGTAGACCAGTTCCAGTTGTTGTGACAATTGTATGTCCGGTTAGGGAGGCTAAGATTCAACTCAGAAGACCGCGTCTTCACCTTATTCCCCTTGAGCTAAGGACACACAGTCCTCGCCCAATCACTCTGGTAAGTCTTCAAGCTAGACTTTCAAACCTTCACAAACTTCATTCACCGGCGATCCATAATGATTCTTGGATGCTCAAAACGCGACGCCTAACCGGCTGGAGGATTCACAGTCCTCAAGTGTAACAAGTCTTCAGATCATGCAGACAGAAAGACTTCAGTGATGCCTAACACTCTTTGGCTCTGGGTGTTTGGGGCTTCGGAGGTGGGTTGCTCTCAAACGACAAAAGCCCTGCACTAACTCTGAGCAGCCATTGATTTATGGTGTAGGGGGTGGGCTATTTATAGCCAGGAGGCAACCCAACCTAATTTGTCCAAAATGACCCTGGGTCACTAAGGAACTGACATGTGTCCAATGGTCAGATTCCAAACACACGTGGCAGCTTGACTTGGGCTACAAGTAAAGCTGACTTATCCAGCTGTGGATAAGATTTGCTCTCATTGTCTTCGCTTGAAGACATAGGATTTGGTTGAGCATCACATCAGTCACTCTGGCTTTGTTCACTTGGACCCCACTTAACCGTGCGGTGGTTCCTATGACTCAACAAAGAAGAAAAGGAAACTACGAAACAACTATGTCTTCGCACTCCATAGTCTTCATATGATGTCTTCTCATGTCATAGTCTTCAATGTGAACTCTTCATAGACCACCATTGTCTTCAATGTCTTCACACATTTTTAGGGGTCATCTCTGGTAGGTAAACCAAATCAGTATGGGACTACTACCTGTGTTATCCTGCAATTCTCACAAACACATTAGTCCCTCAACCAAGTTTGGCGTCAATACTCCAAACCCAACTAGGGGTGGCACTAGATGCACTTACAATCTCCCCCTTTTTGGTGATTGATGACAAACTGGTTGAAGTTTTCAACGGGGATAAAAGTATGTGAAAGTTTGAGGATTAAAGTATTGTCTTCATAAGTAGCAAAAGGCTCCCCGTGGAGATGTGCATATAAGCAGTTTGCTTTTGAATGCAAATGCACATGGCAGGTTTTACTTTGTGGAGATCCTCTTCAACTTATGAAGACAATTCGTTATACATATAAATATATAACAAAGATAATGGCATGCATACTAAAAAACGGACGTCTGCGAAATGACTTCATGCAGAATTTATCATCGCATTACAGAGTAGCAGACGACCATCGAGTTTAAGTGTTACAAACCAAAGAACCAAATGTATCAAAAGATGAGAGTTGTAAACACTTGTCAAAAATAGTGCAACCACCCATAAGGACCTGCTTGAAGACTATCAACTCATATGCTTCTCCCCCTTTTGTCAGTAATGACCAAAACGGTTTGAAGACATAGAGTATCTACTCGTTCCCATAAGGAGTAGATGAAGGTGCAGGGTCAACGCTGGAGTTCGGTGGCGCAGAAGGGCCCGGTGCAGTGTCGAGATGAAGTGAAGCCATGGTTGGTGAAGTGGAATCGTCTTCTTCATCGACGACTCTCACAACAATAGTTGTAGCCGAAGATGAATACTCAGAATCTTCTATTGAGGGAGTGTGATGCCAGCTTGCATTGCGTGGAGGTCTGGAATCAAATTTGAAGCCCTTAGTGAAGCCATCTTCGCGGAGATCTTCTTCAGGGAATAGTAGTGTGAGACTCTTCCAAGACCGCCGACGGGCTTCATGGGCAATGAACGAGTTCTTGGTGGCCAAGTTTCTGATGTGATTGATGTCCACCAAAATACTCTTCATCTAACGCTTTAGCCAGTCATGATGCTTATCCTGCTTCTGGTTTAAGGCCACAAGAAGCTCTCAGCCATTGAGTGCACGATAAAGCTTCTGAGGCCTTTAAGCTATGGTACTGTCAGTGGCTTTTGTGTTTGCACGATGAGGCACACGTATATTGCCAGCCAGAGAATAAGCAGGAGTTGTAGCATTGGGGACATGAATTTCTTCTATTGGTTGCGTGAAGCTTTGATGATCAACATTATGAAGGTATAGAGACTCCTTGGCAGGATCTGGGTAGATGGCTTCGACGGACAGATCAACCTCAGCCAGAAAGACAAGATGGTTGCGCGCTGAGGGCTGATAGTCAACATAAGAGTGGAGCTTGATCAGGCGCATCACCCATGGAGCATAAAACCTTAGTCCAAACATATCAATCCCAGATGCAGCAAGTTGTCTGATGAAGAAACCCTGGGTGTTGAATATGATGCCATTGATGATGTAAAACACCAAAGTCTTCATGGCTCCTTCAAGTTTGGCTTCAGCAGTATATCCCTTGATTGGCCATAGAGTACGCCTCAGAATATGATAGACTGTGTGTGGCAAGTACTCGAGGTCTTTGACGAAGAATTCTTTGGGGTAATCAGCATCTTGGGGCAGTGGCTTCATCATGATGAGCATCTCACTCATATTGGGTTCAGGCCTCTAGAAGATGCTCTGCAGTTCATCGCGATGATGTTGACAACTAGGCTCATAGAAATCGCCTGGAGTGGGCAGGGAAGTAAGCTCAATGATGTCTTGAGCTTTGGCTTCATGATGTACATCACCTGACATCCACTCAAGGACCCACGTCTTCAGATCCCTGTTGTAGCCACGAATGTGAAGAGTGGCATAGAACTACAACAGAAGCTCTTCATTCCAGTGTTCCTTGTCAGTAATGAATTAGAGAAGACCAACCTCCCTAAAACAGTCAAGGGCTTCTTCAAGGCAGGGCAGCCTAGCAATAGCTTCACAATCAAGGCGCATGTGTGGAAAGATTCGCCCCTAATTGTATAGAATGCGGGAGTAGTAGTTGCGCTGCTGATAGCTCCAGAACCGATCGGATGAGATCTTTGGCTTCAAGTACAGATTCTTGGTGCTATCGAAGAAGGTATTGTGTGCCCTAAAGCTGTTCACGTTGAACGATCCTGGGGATGTTGCAGCACCTGGAAACCTTGGCAGCCTGGGCTTTGGCTTCTGAACTTGTGGCCTCTGCTCCACATGATAGTCATATTGAGGTCCGGGAGCAGTGGGAGGCACCATGACGGGCCATCGAACTATGACAAGTTCACCACGATTATAGGCATGTTCAATGGTGTGAGGCCTTGGAGGTGGAACAGTGGCTTCAGCATTCATAGTGACTTTAGGTTGTACTTGAGCTTCAGGCACCACATTAGTTTCAGGTTCCACATTGACTTCAGGCGCCACATTGTCTTCAGCCATGACAGTGTCATTGGCTTCAACTTCATTGTTTGTGGCAGCCTTAGTAGTTTCAACCTCCGTCTGTTCAATAATAGGAGGGTCGGGCATAGACTCATTCTCCTTGAGAATGACTTGGTCAATAGCAGGGGGTGTAGAAACTCTTTCTTCTTCTATTGGTTCTTCATTTTCTTCATCGGCTGATGCAGCCAGAATGTCTTCAGCAGCTTTAGCTTCAGACTCGGAGACACTCATAGTTGGGGTGGCTTCAGGAAACACTTGACATGCTACTGAGCTTTGTTGCACTTCCCCTTCTGGAATGCTCGACATGGTGACCTGGGGCCTGGGGCCTTTGCGAAGCCTGTGAAAAGCGGGTGATGCCTATGGTGTAACACCCTCGATGCGACTATAGCTCCCACGTGTTGAGGCATGACTTAGAGACATAATCGCATTAAAGGCATATGTCGCAAGTTAGGCAATCTTCACAACATCCCATGTAATATGATAATAAAAGGGGAGATAACATAGTTGGCTTACACTCGCCACGTCAATCAAGTACATAAATAACATTACATCAACCAAACACTCATGGCCCGACTACGGCGCCAAAATAAAAGAGAACCCAACATGCGACAACGGTCCCGTTCACCCCCAACTGGGCACCACTACTGATCATCAGGAAAGGAAACATAGTAACGTTGAGAGTCTTCGTCGAACTTCCCGGACTCCTTGTGTTTCAGTGGACACGGTGTTGGAGTAATGTTTGCATAGGTTGCTCTCTAGTTTCTCGCTCGCGCTTTGCCTCCTCTTCTCGCTCTCTTTTGCGAATAAGTTAGCCACCATACTTTCTAGTCGCTTGCTGCAGCTCCACTTATATTTACCTTGCCATTCCTATAAGCTTAAATAGTTTCGATCGCGAGGGTGCGAGATTGCTGAGTCCCTGTGGCTCACAGATTACTATTACACCAGATGCAGGCCTGATGATTCCGCTCCAGGAGACGCGTATGAGCTAAAGTGGGAGTTCGACGAAGACTCTCAACGTTACTATGTTTCCTTTCCCGATGATCAGTAGTGGTGCCCAGCTGGGGGTGAACGGGACCGTTGTCGCATGTTGGGTTCTCTTTTATTTTGGCCCCGTAGTCGGGCCATGAGTGTTTGGTTGATGTAATGTTATTTATGTACTTGATTGACGTGGCGAGTGTAAGCCAACTATGTTATCTCCCCTTTTATTATCATATTACATGGGATGTTGTGAAGATTGCCTAACTTGCGGCATATGCCTTCAATGCGATTATGTCTCTAAGTCGTGCCTCGACACGTGGGAGCTATAGTCGCATCGAGGGTGTTACATATGGTGACGGTGAGGTCTGTACCATGTAGCTATCATCGTCAAGCACCGGAGTGGTGACTTGAGGTGTTGGAGTTTGGGGTGTGTCTTCATGAATGGGGGTGTCTTGTTGAGGGCGATCTGCCCACGAATCATCCTGGGTGATTGGCATCAGGGGACGACCAATACTGATGAGTTCATTGTTTGTAAGAACAGGTGATGATACCACTTGATGCTCGAGTTGAGGAAGGACTTCATCATCTTCAACATTGTCTTCACGACCAATGTCTTTAGCTGTGATGGGGTCAGCAGCTGGAACTTCTTCATCTTCAGGAGCCTCTATGGAAGCAGGATCGTGAATCACTAGGCGACGCTATTGGTTGGTGGAGAATGGACGAGCAACATAAATGGGATCAACCACAAGGGGCTCAGAGGCCGCAGCACGCTCTTTCTTTGAAGACTTTGTCTTCAACTTCTTCTTGGATGGGGCTACATCAGAGGTGTTTTGTTCTTGCACTCCACGATGCCATTCTGCTGAGGTGTGTATGGAGCTGAGAACTCATGAGTGATGCCCAATGTATCAAGATAAGTGTCTAGGCCGGTGTTCTTGAACTCTGTGCCATTGTCACTTCTGATGTGCTTGATCTTGATGCCATAGTTCGTCATGGCACGATTGGCGAATCGTCTGAAGACATCCTGCACTTCATTCTTGTAGAGGATTATATGCACCCATGTATATCTTGAGTAATCATCAACAATGACGAAACCATAGAGGCAAGCAGTGGTAGTAAGATTAGAGTAGTGAGTAGGGCCAAATAAGTCCATGTGAAGCAGCTCGAAGGGACGAGATGTCGTCATGATTGTCTTCGAGGGATGCTTAGCCCTTGTCATCTTTCCAGCTTCGCAGGCACCGCACAGATGATCCTTCTTGAACTTGACGCCCTCGATGCCTACGACATGTTTCTTCTTCGCGAGTGTGTACAAGTTCCTCATGCCAGCATGCCCAAGCCTCCAACGCCAGAGCCAGCACTCTGAAACTTTTGCTAGAAGACGTACGGCCAACTGTGGTCCTACTGAGAAATCTACCATGTACAAATCGTCTTTTCGATATCCTTCAAAGACTAGAGATTTGTCAGATTCCATAAGCACAAGGCAACGATATTTTCCAAATATCACAACCATGTTTAGATCACAAAGCATTGAGACCGACATTAAGTTGAAACCAAGGGATTCAACAAGCATCACTTTATCCATGTGCTGATCCTTTTAGATTGCAACTCTACCTAGACCCAATACCTTGCTTTTACCAGTGTCAGCAAATGTGATGTGACTCTTGACAGAGGGATGTAAGGTTGAGTCCATGAGAAGACTTCGATCACCAGTCATGTGGTTAGTGCATCCACTATCCATAATCCACTCAAAAGCATTTATCGTACCCTACAGTGCAGTTAGGGGGGTAGGCTTCACCAAGGGAAATGTGAAGCACAAACATTTGACGAACAAGCATATTATCAAGGTTCAGATCCTAGTTTGGATAGATAGGATCATTGTCAAGGAATCCAGGAACAAAATACATAGTAAGACCATTTGGGCATTTTATCTTGCGCCCCACAAGATGTTTTAGGTCCCCAGCATAAGCATCAGATGCCTTTGATTTCTCGCTAGAGACCTTTCCCTGCAAAAGAGAGTTAATTTTTCTTAACCACCCACATCCTCAAGGGTGGCTTCGAAGCAATGAGTATAAGTGCAGCATCTGAGAACTTTGGCTTTGGAGCCCTAGCAAATAGCCTTGCAGGAGGTGAATAATACTCATAAGAATAAGCAGAAGAGTTCTTGGTATTATGAACTTAGCGGTTTGACGAAACACGCTCATATTCATAAGTCTGGGTATGGTTTCCCTGCAAAACATTGGCGTCAGGGTGACTCTGGTGAGTCCTCTTTCTGTATGAAGCCTTTGGACCATATGAAGCCTTTGGTCTTGGGTTTGTCTTCTTCCCAAGTGGTGTCATGATGACATTCACCTGAAGATTTTCAAGACAACTCTTGGGAACCTAGATCTTCTTCAAAGGGGCTCCATTCCTGCAGTTAGTACTAATATACCTGGCAAACATTTCACCATTCTGATTCTTAAATAGTTTATAGTTTGCAACAAAGGATTCATCAATGATAATAGGGTTAGCACAAGTGAAGCCAGATAAGGTAGATGGATCCACTGAAGGTCCCTTTGTAGCAACCCATGTGGTTTTGGGGTACTGCTCAGGCTTCCAGTAGGAACCGTCAACACTTATTTTCCTCTCGAACCCAACACCCTCTTTCCTAGGGTTTTGGTTCAGAATCTGTCTCTTAAGGACAACACACAGTGTCTGGTGCCCTTTGAGGCTTTTGTACATCCCTATTTCAAGTAATGTCTTCAACCTGGCATTCTCATCGGCAATAGTAGTGATATCCTTAGAAGAGTGGTTAGTTTCCACATCAGCAGTTGAAGACATAGCAACAGTAGTAGCAGTAGAACATCCAGCAACAGAAGCAGCATTATCACGCTCAAGACATTTTAAACATGGTGGCCCAAAGTCTTCTTGAGCGGAACTGATCTGTTGAGTGCGTAGTGACTCGTTCTCCTTTTGAAGATCTTCATGAGCCGATCTCAAATTCTCAAGCTCTTGCTTCCTTTGAAGATAATCATAGGAGAGATTTTCATGAGTAGTTGAGAGCGTTTCATGACGACTTTCAAGTTCCTCGTACTTAGCATGAAGATTTTTAATGTTTTCAATTAAGGACTGAGTTCGAGTCATTTTCGCGTCCAACAGGTCATCGCTTTTGTCTAGCAACTTTTGAATATGTTCCATATCGTTTTGTTGTTCTGTGGCAATTTTAGCAAGTGTTTTGTACCTAGGTTTAGATTCACATTCAGAGTCATCTTCACTTGAAGTTTGAAAGTAAGCATCGCGTGATTTTACCTTGGCACCACGTGCCATGAAGCAGTAGGTGGGAGCAGAGTCATCATCATCATTAGCATCAGTGTTGGTGACGAAGCCATTGTCTTCAGTGTCAAAGATGGACTTGGCGACATACGTTGAAGCTAGAGCCAGGCTTGCCACGCCTGAATCAGATTCCTCTTTAGACTCCACCTCTGCCTCCTCAGATGCAGACTCCTCCTCTGAATCCATCTCCTTGCCAACAAACGCACGAGCCTTGCTGTATGAGCTCTTCCCGTGTGATGAAGACTTCGAAGAACACTTGGAAGAAGACTTTGAGGATTTCTTCTTCTTGGTCTCATTATCCCACTGAGGACACTCAGAGATGTAGTGACAAGGTTTCTTGCACTTGTGGCATGTTCCCTTCTTGTAGTCACGTGAGGAAGCTTCATCGTTTCTTGAGTTGGATCTTGAGGACTTTCTGAAGTCTTTCTTCTTGATGAAACTCTGGAACTTCTTCACAAGCATAGCAAACTCCTTACCAATGTCTTTAGAGTCCTCAGAACTGCAATCAGATTCTTCTTTAGATGAGGAAACAACTTTTGCCTTCAAAGCGCGAGTTCAGCCATAGTTGGGACCATAGATATCTCTTTTCTCAGCTTGCTGGAACTCATGTGTGTTAATCCTCTCAAGTATGTCAGACGGATCGAGAGTCTTGAAGTCAAGGCGTTCTTGAATCATCAGGGCCAGTGTGTCGAATGAGCTGTCAAGCGATCTTGTAAGTGCATCTAGTGCCACCCCTAGTTGGTTTTGGAGTATTGACGACAAACCTGGTTGAGGGACTAATGTGTTTGTGAGAATTGCAGGATAACACAGGTAGAAGTCCCTCATTGATTCGGTTTTCCTACCAGAGATGACCCCTAAAAATGTATGAAGACATTGAAGTCAAAGGTGGTATGTGAAGACATTCACATTGAAGACTATGACAAGAGAAGACATCGCGTGAAGACTATGGAGCGCGAAGACTTAGTTGTTTCATCGTTCTTTTTCTTCTTTGTTGAGTCATAGGAACCACCGTACTGTTAAGTGGGGTCCAAGTGAACCAGTCAGAATGACTGAAATGATGCTTAACCAAAATCCTATGTATTCGAGCGAAGACAATGAGAGCAAATCTCATCCAGAGCTAGATAAGTCAGCTTTGCTTGTAGCCCAAGTAAAGTTGTCGTGTGTGTTTGAAATCTGACCGTTGGAACACGTGTCAGTTCCATAGTGACCCAGGGTCATTTCAGACAAATCAGGTCGGGTTGTCTAGTGGCTATAAATAGCCCACCCCCTACAACCATAAATGGTTGGCTGCTCAGAGTTAGTGTACGGCTTTTTTCGTTTGATAGCAACCCACCTCGAAGCCTTTCAGAGAGAATTCCTTGCGAGGACAAAGCCCTAAACACCCAGAGCCAAAGAGTGTTAGGCATCACTGAAGTCTTCCTGTCTGTGTGATCTGAAGACTTATTACACTTGAGGACTATGAATCCTCCAGTCGGTTAGGCATCGCGTTCTGAGCATCCAAGAGTCATTGTGGATCGCCAGTGAACGAAGTCTGTGAAGGTTTGGAAGTCTACCTTAAAGACTTACCAGAGTGATTGGGCGAGGACTGGGTGTCCTTAGCTCAAGGGGAATAAGGTGAAGACACGGTCTTCTGAGTTGAATCTCAGCCTCCCTAACCAGACGTACAGTTGTCACAGCAACTGGAACTGGTCCAGCAAATCATTGTCTTCAACGAGTCGCTGGTTCCATTCTTCCCATCTCCTTATTTGCAGATTGGTCCTTGTGAAGTCATTGCATGTTTGCATTATCTATTTGTCTTCACTGTGCAACTGCTTGTTCTGTTTGGCTTCGTACTATCTTCCATCCTGATCTATACTACCTAGCTGCTATTAGTCTTTGTGCTTTCATCTCATTGAATACTTGACTATGGCTTGCTTAGTGTAGTCTACCTTCCGCTGCATGGTAATAGGTTTGTTTCTATCGTTTGTCTTCGAAACTTCCATGTTTTGAAGACTTTCATAAAAATCGCCTATTCACCCCCCTCTAGTCGATCACTAGCACTTTCAATTGGTATCAGAGCAAGGTACTCCCTTGTTCTGTGTGATTCGGTTTAACCACCTGGAGTTTTAGCTATGTCGACTGCAGGGATAATGAAAGTCTCCGCTGCGTGCCCAGTCTTTGATGGAACTGAATATCCCTACTGGAAGAATAAGATGGCATGCATCTTGAAGCCATTGATGTCGACCTCTGGTATGTCGTCAAGAATGGCGTCCCCAAGGCTGGTGAAGGTGTTACCGCTGCTGATGTCAAGAAGTTCGTTCAACTGGATTCCACTACCAAGAACATCATCTGTGGTCATCTGACCAATGGACAGTATGGCCGTGTGAGTGCTCTGGAAACATCCAAGCTAGTCTGGGACTAGCTCTCCAAGGTCAACGAAGGCGTCTCAACCCAGAGAGATCAAAGAATCAGTGTGCTTCGCAACCTCTTCAACCGCTTCGAGAGAAACGACAATGAGAATGTTCAGCTCACATTTGATCGACTCACTGACATCACAAATGAGCTTCAAGCCCTCGGCGCTACTGAGATCACCAAGCATGAAGTCGTCAAGACACTCCTGAGATCACTTGACAGCTCGTTTGACACCCTAGCCCTGATGATTCAAGAACGCCCTGACTTCAAGACACTCGATCCGTCTGACATACTTGAAAGGCTCAACACACATGAGTTTCAGCTTTCTGAGAAAAGAGATATCTACGGTCCCAACTATGGGCGAACTCGTGCCTTGAAGGAAAAAGTTGTTTCCTCATCTGAAGAAGACTCTGATTGCAGTTCTGATGATCCTGAAGACATTGGAAAGGAGCTTGCTATGCTTGTGAAGAAGTTCCAGAAATTCACCAAGAAGAAAGGCTTCAGAAAGTCCTCATGATCTAGCTCAAGGAATGATGAAGCTTCTGCTCATGACTACAAGAAGAGAACATGCCACAAGTGCAAGAAACCTGTCCACTACATCTTTGAATGTCTGCAGTGGGACAATGAGAACAAGAAGAAGAAGAAGAGCAAGGAATATGATTCTGACGACAAGAAGAAGAAGAAATACTCAAAGTCTTCATCAAAGTCTTCATCACACAAGAAGAGCTCATCTGGCAAGGCTCGTGCGTTTGTTGGCAAGGAAATGGATTCAGAGGAGTCTGCTTCTGAGGAGGAGGAGGTAGAGTCTAAGGAGGAGTCCGATTCTGGCATTGCAAGTCTGGCTACAGCCTACGTTGCCAAGTCCATCTTCAACATTGAAGACAGTGACTCCATCACCGACGCTGATGCTAATGACCAGGATGACTCCGCTCCCACCTACTGCTTCATGGCACGCGGTGCCAAGGTAAACTCACGCACTACTCATTATCAAACATCCAGTAAAGATGACTTTGATTGTGGCTCCAAACCCAGCTACAAAACACTTGCTAAAATTGCAACTGAACAACAGAAAGCTGTGGAACATATTCAAAAATTGTTAGACAAAAGCGATGACCTGTTAGACGCTGAAATGACTCGATCTCAGTCCTTTATTGAAGACATAAAAAATCTTCACGTTAAGTATGAGGAACTTGAAAGTCGTCATGAAACGCTCTCAACAACTCATGAAAAGCTTTCCTATGATTATCTTCAAAGGAAGCAAGATCTTGAGAAATTGAGAGCGGCTCATGAAGATCTTCAAAAGGAAAATGAGTCACTTCGCGCCAAACAGATCAGTTCCATTCAGGAAGGATTTGAACCACCATGTCTTAAATGCATTGAGTGTGACAACGCTACCTCTGTTGCTGGATGTTCTACTGTTGCTACTGTTGCAATATCTTCAACTATTGATGTGGTAACTAACCCCTCTGCTGAGGACGCCACTGCTATTGCTGATGAAAATGCTAGGTTGAAGACATTGCTTGAAACAGGGATGTACAAAAGTCTCAAAGGACATCAGACACTATGTGATGTCCTCAAAAGGCCGATCCTAAACCGAAACCCTAGGAAAGAGGGTGTTGGGTTCGAAAGGAAAATGAATGTTGATGGCTCTTACTAGAAACCTGAGCAATACCCCAAAACCACATGGGTTGCTGCAAAGGAACCTTCAGTGGATCCATCCACCCTATCTGGCTTCACTTGTGCCAATCCCATTGTTATTGATGAATCATTTGATGCAAACTATAAACTGTTTAAGAATCAGAATGGTGAAGTGTTTTCCAGGTATATTGGTATTAACTACAGGAATGGGCCACCTATGAAGAAAGTCTGGGTGCCGAAAAGGTGTCTGAAGAATCTTCCTATGAATGTCATCATGACACCACAAGTGAAGAAGACAAACCCCAGACCACGGGCTTCATATGGTCCAAAGGCTTCATACAGACAGAGGACTCGCCTGAGTCGCACTAACGCAAATATTTTGCAGGGAAACCATACTCAGGCCTATGAATATGAGCGCGTTTCATCAAACCGCCATGTTCATAAGACCAAGAACTACTCTGCTTATTCTTATGAGTACTATTGCCCTCATGCAAGACTATTTGCTAGGGCTTCAAAGCCAAAGTTCTCAGATGCTGCACTTAGACTCATTGCTTCGAAGCCACCCTTGAAGATGTGGGTGGCTAAGAAAGCTTAACTCTCTTTTGTAGGGAAGGGTCTCCAGCCGAAAATCAGATTCGTCTGAAGCTATTGTTGGGTACCTTAAACATCTTGTAGGCCGCAAGATCAAATGCCCAAATGGTCTTATTATGTATTTTGTTCCTGAGTCCCTTGCTACTTGCCCTATCAGTCCTAACCTCGATCTAAGCTTTCATAATCCACTTGCTCGTCAAATGTTTATGCTTCACAATTCTCTTCGTGAAGCCTATCCCCCTAACTGCACTGTAGGGTATGACACCAGCTACTTCAGAATGCATTATTGATAGTGGGTGTACTAATCACATGACTGGCAAGCGAAGTCTTCTCATGGACTCAACTTTACATCCATCTGATAAGAGTCACATCACATTTGCTGACACTGGTAAAAGCAAGGTATTGGGTCTAGGTAGAGTTGCAATCTCAAGGGATCAACACATGGATAAAGTGATGCTTGTTGAATCCCTTGGTTTCAACTTAATGTCTGTCTCAATGCTTTGCGATTTAAACATGATTGACATATTTGGAAAATATCGTTGCCTTGTTCTAATGGAATCTGACAAGTCTCTAGTATTTGAAGGGTATCGGAAAGATGATTTGTACGTGGTAGATTTCTCAGCAGGACCATAGCTTGCCGTATGTCTTCTAGCAAAAGCTTCAGAATGCTGGCTCTGGCATCGGAGGCTAGGGCATGCTGGCATGAGGAACTTGCACACTCTTGCAAAGAAGAAGCATATCATAGGCATCAAGGGCGTCAAGTTCAAGAAGGATCACCTATGCGGTGCCTGTGAAGATGGAAAGATGACGAGGGCCAAGCATCCCTCGAAGACAATCATGACAACGACTCAACCCTTCGAACTGTTACACATGGACCTCTTCGGTCCCACTCACTACTCAACTCTTACTACTACTGCTTGTCTCTATGGCTTCGTCATTGTTGATTATTATTCAAGATATACATGGGTGCATATAATCCTCTACAAGACTGAAGTGCAGGATGTCTTCAGACGCTTCGCCAATCGAGCCATGAACAACTATGGCGTCAAGATCAAGCACATCAGAAGTGACAATGGCACTGAATTCAAGAATACTGGCCTCGACACTTATCTTGACACTTTGGGCATCACTCATGAGTTCTCAGCTTCGTACATGCCGCAGCAGAATGGTGTCGTGGAACGCAAGAACAGAACACTTATTGAGATGGCCCGGATGATGCTCGATGAATACAAGACTCCAAGAAAGTTCTGGCCTGAGGCCATTGATACTGCATGCCATATTATCAACCATGTTTATCTTCACAAGATTCTGAACAAAACATCCTATGAGCTCCTCACTGGTAAGAAGCCAAATGTAAGTTACTTCAGAGTATTTGGTGCCATGTGCTGGATCAAGGATCCACATCACACTTCAAAATTTGCACTGAAAGCACATGAAGGTTTTATGCTTGGATACTGTTGGGGATATTACTACTGGGCGTAAACCGGCCTATCTGGGCCGGGTTAACTTCTTCAGTAGTTAAGTAAGTTAAAGCCCAAGAAGACAGAGGAGGGCTCAAGGCCCATGGTCGGCTCAAGGCCTGCAGCCGTAAACCGACGTTAGTAGTTACCCTGTATTATAAGTTAGGAATAAGAAGAGACCAAACCGGACACATCTATGAGCCGTTATTGGGACTCCGTAAGCCGACGAGAGTCACCCGTGTATATAAGGGGACGACCCGGCGGCGGTTCAAGGACAACAGACAACAACTAGAGACATAGGCGAAGCTTGTTTGCTCCCTAGTCATCGAAACCCCATCAATTCCATCACAACTAGACATAGGCTTTTACCTTCATCGAAGGGGCCGAACTAGTATAAACTCTCTTGCGTCCTTGTGTCCGCTTTAACCCCTTCAAGCTAACCCGTCGCGATGACTCCACGACTAAGTCCTTTCTCTAGGACATCTACCATGACAAAACCACGACAGTTGGCGCCCACCGTGGGGCTATCGCACAATGGTTTCCGGTTCTTGGAGGGCCGCTTTGAAGGACTCGAGGGCTACGCTGTAGGCCGGATGACTAAGAGTCGGCGCGGCAAGCTCTACATCGACGACGCAGGCTGGGGCCCCGAGGGCGGCTCAATTGAGTACGGGTATCGGGTCCCCTTTGGTAGCATTCATGTTTTCATTGGCAAGATCGGTGAACCGGGCCCTGAGCCGGACATCTGCACCGACCTCGTCGAGATGGCTCAGCGTGCGCAATCCGCCCGGGTTAAACCGGCCATGAAGCATGCCTTCGTGGGAGTCATCCATGGAGGAAGTTATGAGGACGGATCAGAATTTCGTGGGGCGACTGTCGTTTGTTCCGGTGACGAATCTTCGACCGGAGAAACCAGATCTCTTTATCAGCTACAAGATGGCTGGATTGAGAGTTGTTCCGATGGCGACAGTATTCCGGACCCCTCTGATCTGCCCAACCGGGTTGGAATATTCATGGACGGAACACAAGCAGCGCTTCATTCTTCAACAGCTGTGGCAATGATCTCCGGTTCAGCAGCGGCGACGGCTGCCGGGACAGGAGGCCCTGTGCGCTCGCCGGCTCAGGTTCTATCAAAACTATTTGATGCGTTGGCTGTGCTTATGGCGGAAGTTAATCCGCCAGATCAGGACGTTCACAACACGGAGATTGCAAAGGTAAAGGAACAGATCACCCAGCCCAAGGCGGATCTGGCGGCTGAGGACACCAGGATGGCCGTAGAGCGGGCCGCTTTAGACGCACAGGCCTACAGGCTTATGTTGGACCAGAGCGCGTCGCATGAAGTCATGAGGAGGAAGCACTGATCCCACTTACCTCTGATTTTCGAGGCCAGAGACCTTTTCAACACTCCAGGACCAAGAGCCGGCAATCCGCTGGAGGGGAACCGGGCAGAAGCCCCTGGGACCGGTGCACCGGTTCAGCCTCGTCAGATGGACCCGCCTCGTCAAAACACCGTTATACCTCAGGATGCTTTAACACCTCCGGGTCACTACTCCAACCCAATGGACAATCTTGTTGCCGCTGCTGCACGGCTGGAGGCCATTCCAATTGAAGGTGACTCGCCGCAGGCAGTAGAGACGCGACGGGTCAAGGAACTTCTGAGGACTGCTTTGGCCCAACAGGAAGCGTACTCGTACAGCCGCGACCGGATCCACTCGACCCCCCGTCCAAGTCGGAGCTATAGCAGACATATGGATGAACCAGCAGTGTCGAGTACTGAACAACGTGGAGCACCCCGTGGCAACAACCCGACGGGTGGTGCTGATGACGCTCAGGAAGTGGTGAACCGGGCCCGAGCGCGCAGGGAGGCCGAGTTAGCCGCACAACATCAATCTCGGCAGCTCACGCCGGTTCGTCCAACCATCTCGATCGAACCTGGTGTTACTTCTAGTTCTTTGGGGGTGCCTTGCCTTATCCCTGCTTTACGCAACGTGCGCCTGTCCAAGGATTTCAAAGGCCCGTGCAAGGTACCAAATTACACGGCGGATCAACCTCTAGAGACATGGGTGGAGAGCTATGAGATGGCCATGGAGATGCTTGATGTGGATGACACAACGTGTACGAAATACTTCACCATGATGCTTGAAGGAACGGCCCGTACTTGGTTAAAAAGCTTGCCGGCTAATTCTATCAGTTCATGGGCCAATTACGAGCCCGGTTTATCAGCAATTTCAAGGATACCTGTAAACATCCTATGTTGATAGTGGACTTAGCTGCATGCGTCCAGGAGGAAGGAGAATCAACGACTCATTGGGTGCGCCGGTTTTCACAAGTGTTGCACTCCTCAGACCGCATCAACGCTGACACCGCAGTATTAACCCTAGAAGGCAACTGCCGGTTTGGGCCCCTGAAGTTGAAATTGGGACGGATGAAACGTCATTGCACCGACATGGGGACCCTCATGGCCGCTTTGGTGAAATACGCTGATTCTGATAGTACCAAGGATCCCGAATCTGATGATGACAAGACAGGGAAAGGGAAGAAGAACAGCAGCTCCAAAGGTCAGCAGCATCACTGGGTAGGCAATGGCGGAGGAGGCAAGCGTAAAGCGGATGGTAACATGGACTTTGTGGGTAATACCAATGCACAGGACAATGGCCAGCGATGCAAGGGTAGGCCGAAAAATCGTAATGGAGCACCCAACCCTAACCCTAACCGCCTAAACTATCTGCTAAGCCAGCCCTGTCCAAGACATGGGACGAAGGAGGCGCCAGCAAACCACCTTTGGAAGGATTGCTTTATTATGCAGGAGTTCAAGAATTCTAATAATTTACGGTATGATCACGAATCTGGCGGTGGCTCAGGATCCGGGCCAGGTTACGGTGGAGGAAGTTCCGGTTCAGGATTTAATGGTAATCCGGGCGGACATAATGGTCAAAATAGTCAGAACAACCAGGGTGGTTACAACCAACAGCAGCAACAGTCAGGTTACCAGAGCAACCCAAAGCAGTTGAGTAGTGGGCAGTACTATGTCTTCACCACTAGCTTGGACAAGCAAGACCGGAAGGATCAGAGGCGGGCAGTCAACTCTGTTGAACCGGCCATACCCCGTTATCTACGTTGGTCTGAACAGCCAATCATATGGAGCAGAGAGGATCACCCACCCCGGGTCGATAATCCGGGTCAGTTGGCTCTGGTGGTGGCGCCTCAGGTGGGAGGTTATAAGTTCACCAAGGTGCTCATGGTTGGAGGGAGCAGCATTAACATCCTGTACTATGAGACCTTCCGTCGTATGGGACTAACAGATAAGAATCTCAAACCGTCTAATATAGTATTCCACGGTGTAGTGCCTGGCAGATCAGCATATCCCGTCGGTAAGATAGCTCTGGAAGTGGCCTTTGGGGATGATCATGATTCCAGGTCGGAGACATTGACGTTTGAAGTGGTGAAAATCCAAAGTCCATATCATGCCTTGTTTGGGTGACCGGCCTACGCCAAGTTTATGGCTCGGCCCTGTTATGTGTATTTGCAGCTCAAGATGCCGGGTCACAAGGGGACAATAACGGTTCACGGAAGCCGCAAAATCGCTTTGGAATGCGAGGAAGGAGATGCGGCTTATGCAGAGTCAGTTTGTGCCACCAAGGAGTTGAAGTACTATAAAGACAATGTTGATCCGGCGGACATGACTCCGTTGAAGAAGCCAACTACGGAGCATGATTCGGCCCTGAAGTTCAAATCGGCAGCAGAAACTAAGCTTGTTGACTTCGTACCTGGTGATTCGTCCAAGCAGTTCAACATCAGTGCCAACTTGGATCCGAAATAGGAAAGCGCGCTCATCGAGTTCATCCGTGAGAATCGGGACATTTTTGCATGGAAGCCCTCCGACATGCCAAGTGTACCGAGGCAACTTGCTGAGCACACACTTAATGTGGATCCTAAATATAAACCGGTGAAACAGTTCCTCCGCCGGTTTAACGAAGAAAGACGCAAGGCGATTGGAGAAGAGGTAGCCAGGCTCTTAGCTGCTGGCTTTATTATTGAAGTTTTTCACCCTGAGTGGCTTGCCAATCCGGTGCTGGTCCTCAAGAAAACAGCACCTGGCGCATGTGTGTGGATTACACAGATCTTAATAAAGCTTGTCCAGCAGATCCTTTTGCCCTCCCCCGTATTGATCAAATTATTGATGCTACGGCGGGTTGTGAGCGTTTAAGTTTTTTGGATGCGTATTCTGGCTATCATCAGATCAAAATGGCAGTTAAGGACCAGGAGAAGACAGCATTTATAACTCCCTTTGGAGCCTTCTGCTATGTGTCTATGCCCTTCGGGCTCAAGAGTGCCCAGGCAACTTACCAACGGTGTGTACAAAATTGTCTTCACAAGCAGATTGGCCGTAATGTACATGCTTACGTGGATGATATCATGGTTAAATCCAGGGAGAAAGAGACTCTGATTGATGATTTGAAGGAAACCTTTGATAACCTGAGAACATACAAGATGATGCTTAATTCAGACAAGTGTGTCTTTGGTGTACCGGCGGGCAAGCTATTGGGTTTTCTAGTGTCCAACGGGGGAATTGAGGTTAATCCGGAGAAGATCACGGCTATCACCTCCTGGCTAAACCGAAGTGTATCAACGATGTTCAACGCCTGGCAGGCCGGATTGCTGCGCTAAGCCGGTTTATCAGTCGCCTGGGTGAGAAGGCAATCCCTTTGTATCAGATGTTGAAAAAGATGGATCAGTTTGTCTGGAGTTCTGCTGCTGATGAAGCATTTGAGGACTTAAAGCGGCAATTGGCCAATCCGCCTGTGCTCGCCGCTCCCATTGACAAGGAGACATTACTGCTATATGTTGCTGCTAATGTTCGGGCGGTCAGCATAGCTATTGTGGTGGAGCGAAAGGAGGCAGGTAAGGAGCATCCAGTTCAACGTCCGGTCTATTATATCAGCGAGGTGCTCATTGAGTCCAAGCAAAGGTATCCGCATTGGCAGAAGCTGGTGTATGGAGTTTTTATGGCAAGCCAGAAGCTTAGACAATATTTCCAAGGGCACTCAATTACGGTGGTCAGTTCTGCTCCTTTGGGAGATATCATCCAGAACCGGGAAGCAACTGGCCGGATTGCAAAGTGGGCCATAGAGCTGGGGACGTACGGTTTGAAGTATGTGCCTCGGACAGCGGTTAAGTCTCAAGCACTTGTTGATTTCATCAATGATTGGACGGAAATGCAAGCACCTGAAGAAAAGCCGGATCATACGTATTGGACCATCCATTTTGACGGATCCAGGCAGTTGGAAGGCTCGGGGGCTGGAGTCGTATTAACTTCCCCACGAGGTGATAAGTTTTGTTATGTTCTCCGTTTAATGTTCCCTTGTACTAACAATGCAGCTGAGTATGAAGCCTTGCTCCATGGTCTCCGGATGGCTAAGGAGATGAATCTAAGTCGACTTAAGTGCTTCGGTGACTCGGACCTTGTGGCTCAGCAAGTGTTTGGCACTTGGGACTCCAAGGACCCACTCATGGCAGCATATCGTCGTGAGGTGGATACTGTCACAGGTTATTTCAAAGGCTATCAGGTGGACCACGTGGATCGGCGGAAAAATGAAGCGGCAGACGCTTTAAGCCGGCTGGGCTCTCAGCGCAAACCGGTCCCACCCAATGTTTTTCTGGATGTGCTGCACAACCCGTCGGTCAAGATCCCTAGTGAAGAGGATTTGGCTATTCCTGATCCGGAGGCTCAATCGGTGGCGGCTCTTCATGTTATTCCGGATTGGACGCTTCCTTACCTGGCATACAAGAACCGGGGTGAGTTTCCAGAGGATGAGATTCTAGCCCGGCAGATAATCCATCGATCCAAGTCCATGGCTATCATCAATGGCGAGTTGCATCATTGCAGTATATCAAGAGCTTTTCAACGCTGCGTGTCTCCTGAAGAAGGCCGTGAAAATTTGCGTGAGATCCATGAAGGAGATTGTGGTCACCATGCCGGTTCAAAGTCTCTGGTGGCTAAAGCGTTTCGCCATGGTTTTTATTGGTTAACTGCTCATGCTGATGCGGAGGATCTGGTCAGACGATGTGATGGTTGCCAAAGGTTTTCAAAGCGTGCTCATGTACGGGCTCAAGAATTGAGAATGATTCCAATTACTTGGCCGTTTGCGACTTGGGGGCTGGATATGGTTGGGCCTTTCAAAAGGTCCAAAGATAAGAAGACCCACCTCCTGGTGGCGGTCGACAAGTTTACAAAGTGGGTGGAGGCAGAACCTGTTAGCAAGTGTGATGCGGCCACGGCGGTTCAGTTCATCAAAAAGGTGATTTTCCGGTTTGGCTTTCCGCACAGTATTATCACAGATAATGGTACCAATTTGTCCAAAGGTGCTATGAAGGAGTTCTGCGAACGGGAGCACATCCGGCTCGACATTTCATCAGTGGCACATCCACAGTCCAATGGGCAAACAGAAAGAGCTAACCAAGAGATCCTGAGAGGCATCAAGCCCCGGCTCATGGTTCCTTTGCAGAGAATGCCGAGTTGTGCTATGGAGCATCAATACAACGCCCAATAGATCAACATGGTATACACCGTTCTTCATGGTTTATGGAGCGGAGGCAGTTCTCCCCAGTGATATCCGTCATGATTCACCTCGTGTAACGGCTTATATTGAAGCGGACAACAAGACATCACGGCAAGATGCTTTGGACCGGTTGGATGAAGAGCGTGACATCTCAGCCGCCCGATCGGCGATTTACCAGCAGGATCTTCATTGTTATCACAGTCGCCGGGTCAGAACCAGAACCTTTCAGGAGGGAGATTTGGTGCTTCGGCTCATCCAAGATCAGACTGGTATGCATAAGTTATCCCCACCTTGGGAGGGGCCTTTCGTGGTCAGCAAGAATCTGCCCAACGGGTCATACTATCTAATCGATATTCGAGAACATAAGGACTCACGTACATCAGAGGAGGAGACCAACAGGCCGTGGAACATAGCTCATCTTCGGCCTTATTATACCTGAGCCATTGGTTCTACTTATGTACATATTACAGCGATGTATATATTAACTATAATAAACCGGAACCTTAGCTAAAGCGGGGTATCTGTTCTTTTACATCATGTGTGGTTACACTGAGTTGTTTTACAGCGGCTTCCGGTTTACCCCTTGAGTTCGCTTTGCTAAAAGCATCGTGTTATATCACTTGGAGGATTGGTCGTGTCCGAACCAATACCATGCCTCTTGATAGGCGAGAGCCACCAGATCACTTGGGGACTTGGTCACGTCTGAACCAGTCATGCCTCTTGATCGGCCTAAGGCCACAGAATCACTTTGGGGCTTGGTCGAACCCGAACCATGACCATGCCATTTGGTCGGCATAAATGCCACGGTTTCATTTGGGGACCTGGCTGACTAGAACCATAGTTACACCTAACGGGAGCTTGGTCGTGTTTGGCCATGGTAACGCCATTTGATCAGCTTAAATAAACCTTTTTTGGCAAACGGTTTTGTCGTTGCTTTTGCTTCACACTTTTCTTTGAAGGGTTTTTTTTGCTTTTCATTGTGTTTTTTAAACCGACAAAGTTTTTTAACCAATCAATTGACGGAACACAGTTCACGTCAATCCGGAGACTATTTGTCCGGTTTGATCCTTGTTGTTAACATCCTCTTATGGAGTAACACGGTGTTTATTATAACCCGGCACGGTTTACATGGTAAACTAGTGTCATATATATATACAGGAGCTGTTATCTCCTCCAACAGTGTGGGTTTGCAAAACTCCTCTTCAAGATTGGCCAAGCCAACTTCATACTCAACGATGGCAGGTATTATGTATCTCAAAAATTTGATCATATACTTAAAATTTTGTTTTGGATGTTTTGATTTCATATATACAGACATCATATTCCGCCTGACGGTACAACCGCGATGGCACTTGACGAATTTCTCATTTCAGAAAGTGTTTTGGAAAGTTCATTACCACAGGAAGAACAAGTTATGCACGAAGGCATATCAACATCAAAGGTATCAGCTAGCCTATTACAAGGCAACATGGTCCCCATAATAATATAATTGTTTTTCAAAAACGAGAGGCGGTTTTAAAACCGGCTTCCGGTTCAAGCTTGGTTACCAGCCTGGCCTGATGGTTGTGGGTCATCCTGCGCCGCTTCAGCTTCCGTTTCTCTACCCAGTGGCTGGAAATCCACAGTTGTCCAGTCGATTCCCATTAATGCTTGAAAAACAGCTTCATCATGGATCAGCAATGACGGGTCAATATCGGGAGCGTAAGTATGCTTACGGATTGGAGGGATCAGATTTTCCGATTCATGGATTGGTGCAGCTATTCGCTTGTTCTGACTGTCATATTGCGCTTGATAATGAGACAAGTCTGCTTCCTCAGCCAACTGACAAGCTAGTGGACGTACCTCCCGGTTTATTGCTCGCAGATCCGCTTCACCAAATTCTGACCCGTCTTCCTGCAAGCTGGGATAGCCCTGAGCCGCTTCAATAGGATCAAAATCCGGCACCCAGGCTTTTGCCCGGATTAAGGCATTGATTGCACCGGTTCGAGCAGCAGATTTCTTCAGCTCTTCAACCCGGGCAGGAAGCACTGACAGTTTCATCAGAGTATCTTGAATCAAAGTGGGCGCCGGTTTGTTATGAGACGCGGTACAGATGATCCGCTGGGCACCAGTATACAATTGTTCAACCAATGTATAGGCGGCTTTCAATTTCTTCCGCACATGTGACCCCAAGTGACCAATGCGTGTCCCTGAAATACCATAAAGGGTTAATAAACCGGTGACTCTGTAAGAAGGCAGAGCCAATTCAGAAGGCAAGCTGGCTTACCAAAGATAGCAATGGTCATGGCATGAACGTGCCACTTTATGCTGGTCAGTTCATCCGTCACTGGTTTTAGTGCAGCCTCGGCATCTCTGCTCGTTTGATCAAAGTGGACTTTTCAGTGGCCCAATCCGCCCGTTTCTTCTTGAAGTTCTCCTTAAGTTGTTCCATGGCGCTTAAAGCACTGGCCAATTCCTCTTTTGCTTTGGAGGTTTCAGCCTGTTGGGTTTTCAGGTTTTCTTGAAGATCGATGACTTGGTTTTCTTTCGTCTTCAGCTCCGCCTGCATGCATACAGATATATGTTTCAACAAATCGGTAGAAGGATTCAAGTACCAACCACATAACAAGTTATGCGCTTAGCACTTGGGGGCTAATGCATATTCGATCTTCATCTTTCAATTGTTTACAAAGTCCCAAGATCAATACAAGTATTCAACTTGGCACTTGGGGGCTAATGGCTATTTGATCATATATATTCTGATGCGGCAGTTTCAGTTACTTAAAGTAACGGTTTAACTACGCTAAGTTGAACCGGCCCTTGGGGGCTACATCAGCAAATTTCAAAGCATCAAGATTTATATTATTAAGTCCCGGTTTGAAAGAATATTTCAAACTGGCCCTTGGGGGCTAGGAGAGTCAGCAAGAATGGAAGCATACAAGCAGGAAGGAGCATATGGTAGTTACCTCATATTTATCTTTCATCATATTAACCAGACCGGCTTCGTAGTCACGGCTGGTATACAGCTGGTTCAGATAGCCGGAATGGATATCTTGGGCGTTTAGAGCAGCGTAAGTCGTCAGATCAGCGTTCCACTTGCCTTTGCCAAAGGCAGCAAATTCTTCCTTGGCAGAATGTTTGGATAAAGCGACAGGATTGCTTGGATCGGTATGGCCAGTGCCAGTAATGACAACCTCATCATCCTTGGTACCGCCGGTTTGCACTGGAGCTATTGGCTTGTCAGTAGGTTTTGCTGGACCGGTGGAGCTTTCAATCTGGATGGAACCTGTGGGCTGATGGATAGGACCTGAGGTATCAGTAGGTCTCTCTTCAGCAATAAGATCATCATCTTGCTGCGGTGGATCGTTGGGAATATCCTCAGGAATGGCCGCTTCAGCATTGGGTGTCTTGTCTGCTTCAAGAATGACATCTTCTTCGGCCGCTTTGTCCAGGCGGGCTTTCTTGCTTGGCCTAGGTTTGGCCCTGAGAAGAATAATAAAATCAAATACAGCATATGTTCTAAGGCGATGTACTGCAAACATCACAATAAGTATAGCTTACCCAAGCACCGTTTTAAGCGGTGGGAGCTGAGTAGCCGAGGACTCGCCAAAAGATGAGTGGGAAGTAACCTGATAATCGGAGTTAGGCGGATTAAGAGGTTGACGAAAGCAGCCCGCTTTAGGACAAGCACTGACAAGAAAATTAGAGACCTCTGAATGGCGTTTCCGAACCGGACTATTCGGTAAACCGGCGGAGGTAACTACCTGGCCGCTGTGCCGGGTTGTGCGACGAGCTTCGTGTTATTGGGCCTTCATAAGAAATTTAGGATCCAAATAAGCAAGAGGATGAGAAAATTTAACTTTCCGGTTTGCCTGGCGGATTTTTTGTGAAGGCAAAGTTTCTGAATCGGAAGAGAGAATAATTACCTCTGCAACATCCGCGTGGCTGGCTTCGGCATCATCCTGACAAATATCATCATCAATAAGACGCATGAAAAATAAACCAAGTGAGTCAAGTTCTACCTCAAAGTCCGGATTATCCACATCATCATCAGCGGCCGGATTAGAAGATGCAGTGGTTCTTTTCCTGTGGGCAGTCTTCTTCACAGCTTTAGTCTTTTGCCGGGTTGCTCTTTCCGGTTTGTTTGGTTTTTCTGGTTTCTCCCGCGGCAGTTTTTTGCTCCAAAACGGATCATTGCCCTGATTATGCAGACACTGATATTAAAAAAATGACTAGACATATCAATAACAGATTCAGCAAAGAGAAAAATCAAAGTCTTACAGCTGGCGGTTTGTTGGTGGCACAGAAGGGAAGCAGGCCGGTTCTAGCGCAGACGTGTTCCGGTTCATTCAGTATCTTATGCACAGCCTCTGTGATTTGTTCATCGGGGAGCTGGAGTTTTGAATGTCGCAGTGGGTCATCAACACTGTCAGTATACTCGCACATCAAACCGGAGCGCTGACTAAGGGGTAGTATGCTCCATGATATCCAACAGCGAGCGAGATCAACCCCTGTTAAACCGTTGGCCATAAAGGCTCTGAGCTTTGACAGCTGGGGGGCATATTTGCTTCTCTCCTGGGCAGTCAATCTTTGAGGAAAAGGGTGTGTATTGCTGAGCCGCTCCGGACGAAAGCCAGGCAAGGGATTCTCACCAGCAGGGGAGGTGTCTTTGCAGTAGAACCATGTCTGATTCCACTCCTTGGGGTGACTGTGCAGCTTGGCGTGAGGGTATGTGACCTCTTTCCTTTTCTGAATCGCCATGCCACCCAACTCCGTATTAGAGCCATCAGTAAACTCAGTACGGCGG
Source organism: Triticum urartu (assembly GCF_003073215.2). Taxonomy (NCBI): domain Eukaryota; kingdom Viridiplantae; phylum Streptophyta; class Magnoliopsida; order Poales; family Poaceae; genus Triticum; species Triticum urartu. The sequence continues at coordinate 364,033,978 of NC_053027.1, read as the reverse complement.
TTTAGATGGAAAAGGTCTCTGAACAATTCCACTATGGGCTCCTCTTGAAAGAACACCTCACAGAGCACTTGGAAGTGGCACATATTTGTAACAGAGTTGGGGCCAGTGTCTTGCGGATGGAGTTGGAAATCGGCTAAAACATCCTGGTAAAATTTAGAACCGGGCGGCTTAAAGCCCCGGGCTAAGTGATCTACGAAAGAAACAACCTCTCCTTCTCGAGGTGTGGGAGGGCATTCTTTGCGAGGAGCCCTCCAATGGATGGTATCTTTGCTGCCTAAAGCGCCAATCAGGACTAAATCGTCCAGTTGATCCTCTGTGACGCGAGAAGGAACCCAATTGCACTCATATACTTGCTTGGCCATGATGGAATCTACAAGGTAGAAGATCCCGATTCAAAAATGCATTTGATCAAGGTACGTTGGTATGGGCACTGTTAAACCGGAGATAGAACTATCTGAACCGGAGTTTCATGAAGCAACCAACATCTGGCGGTTCAACAAGGGGACTAATGGCATATACCGGTTTGGAAAATTTTCTATAAGGTTAAACCGCCTGATCTAAGCATTGAAAAGCTGAGCTTGCGGATGGACAAGTACACACAAACAGGTTTCACAAGATTTCTTTACAACATTGGATCTGAAGCAAGTTCAGGAAAGAGATAAATACTTAGAGGTTCAAAGGAGCAGTACCGAACCAATGAGCAAAACGTTCATATAGACCCATGGTTTGAGATGCATAAGTAAAGGCGAAGGTCAAACAACTATCATTGCACAGAATAAAGATTTGCAGATTCATCTAAAGATCTATTGTATGAGCAAGAGGCAGACGATGAACACTGAAGAACTGCGAAACCCTAGGCCAGATCTGCAGGGGAAAAGATAGAAGATTTACCGGAGCTGAGGAAGATGCGGAAGGTTGCTGCGATGTTCTGGTGCGCTCAGGTTGATGCAGCGGCCAAGGATGAGGCAAAGGTCGACGGCGGCGGCGGAGCTCCGAGGCTGGCGACGCGAGGAAGATGAAGAAGGCACGGAAGGAGAAAACAAATGACCCTTCGGTCCTATTTATAAGGCGAAAGAACATGAGTCAGGCGCGGCAATCAAGGGGCCACAAAACGGAGCTATCGCCTCGATTTCCACTGATCTATTAAACAAAGAAGCATAATGGATAGCTTCGTTATGACAGGTGACGTCACTCCGGTTTACAGCAATCAGAGAAGATGACATCATGGCGGTTTACCAATTTATAAGAAGATGTTGAAGATGAAGCTTTTATTAAAGGATTGACATGAACCCGTTCAAATCAATCTGGGCCTAATGTTGGGGATATTACAACTGGGTGTAAACCGGCCTATCTGGGCCGGGTTAACTTCGTCAGTAGTTAAGTAAGTTAAAGCCCAAGAAGGCAGAGGAGGGCTCAAGGCCCATGGTCGGCTCAAGGCCTGCAGCCATAAACCGGCGTTAGTAGTTACCCTGTATTATAAGTTAGGAATAAGAAGAGACCAAACCGGACACATCTATGAGCCGGTATTAGGACTCCGTAAGCCGACGAGAGTCACCCGTGTATATAAGGGGACGACCCGGCGGCGGTTCAAGGACAATAGACAACAACTCGAGACATAGGCGAAGCTTGTTTGCTCCCTAGTCATCGAAACCCCATCAATTCCATCACAACTAGACGTAGGCTTTTACCTTCATCGAAGGGGCCGAACTAGTATAAACTCTCTTTCGTCCTTGTGTCCGCTTTAACCCCTTCAAGCTAACCCATCGCGATGGCTCCACGACTAAGTCCTTTCTCTAGGACATCTGCCATGACAAAACCATGACAGATACGGAAAGGATTCGCACTCCTACAGAGCCTTCAACCTCTTTCACTATAAAGTGGTTGAAACTGTGGATGTGCGGTTCGATGAGACTAACGGCTCACAAAGAGCGCACCTGCCAAATGTGCTAGATGAAGTTCCATCCAGTGAATCCATCAAGCTTATGGGAACTGGAGAAATCATAGCGTTTAATGCTCAGCCTGAAGACAATCCTTCTAACGATGACAATGATCAGCAAGAGAAAAATCTTCGTCATGTTCATCCTCATGTTGCAAATGAAGTACAGATTGAGAGAATAATTGACAGCATCAATGCACCTGGTCCACTCACTCGTTCAAGGGCAACACAACTAGCAAATTTCTGTGGACAGTTCGCATTCGTCTCAATATCTGAACCCAAGAAAGTTGATGAAGCCTTCATGGAGCCTAAATGGATTCAAGCAATGCAAGAAGAGCTTCAACAATTTGAGCTGAATAATGTATGGGAACTGGTCAAGCGTCCTGATCCTCGTAAGCACAGTATCATAGGCACTAAATGGATATATCGCAACAAGCAAGATGAGCATGGTCAAGTTGTCAGAAACAAAGCTCGTCTCGTTGCTTAAGGATACACTCAAGTTGAAGGAATTGACTTCGATGAAACATTTGCTCCTGTGGCTAGGCTTGAAGCTATACGCATACTGCTGGCCTATGCAAATCATAATAACATTCTTTTGTATCAAATGGATGTGAAGAGCGCTTTTCTCAATGGCAAGATTGAAGAAAAAGTGTATGTTGCACAACCGCCTGGCTTTGAAGATCCAAAACATCCTGACATGGTTTATAAGCTCAACAAGGCACTGTATGGCCACAAACAAGCCCCTCGTGCTTGGTATGACACACTCAAGGACTTCCTGAAGAGAAAAGGCTTCAAACCTAGTTCTTTGGATCCCACACTCTTCACGAAGACATATGATGGTGAACTGTTTGTGTGCCAAATATATGTGGAAGACATTATCTTCGGCTGCACCAACCAGAAATACAGTGATGAGTTTGGATATATGATGCAAGAGCAATATCAGATGTCCATGATGGGTGAACTAAAGTTCTTCCTTGGTCTTCAAATACGACAGCAATGCAACGACATCTTCATATCTCAAGAGAAATACCTCAAAGACTGCCTGAAGAAGTTTGGAATGCAAGACTGCAAAGGTTACACGATGCCAATGCCAGCTAAACACCATCTGGGTCCCGACAATAATGGTAAAGAGTTCGATCAAAAGGTATACCGCTCCATGATTGGTTCTTTGCTTTATTTATGTGCATCTAGGCCAGATATCATGCTTAGTGTTTGCATGTGTGCCCAATTCCAAGTGGCGCCAAAGGAATCGCATCACTTAGCTGTGAAGCGAATTCTTCGATATTTGGCTCACACCCCAACACTAGGATTATGGTATCCAAAGGGCTCAGAGTTTGATCTAGTTGGATTCTCAGATGCTGATTATGCTGGTGACAAGGTGGATCGCAAGTCTGCATCAGGCACATGTCACTTTCTGGGACGATCACTTGTATGTTGGTCTTCAAATAAGCAGAACTGTGTGTAAGTGCATCTAGTGCCACCCCTAGTTGGTTTTGGAGTATTTATGACAAACCTAGTTCAGGGACTGATGTGTTTGTGAGAATTGCAGGATAACACAGGTAGAAGTCCCTCATTGATTCGGTTTTCCTACCAGAGATGACCCCTAAAAATGTATGAAGACATTGATGTCAAAGGTGGTATGTGAATATATTCACATTGAAGACTATGACAAGAGAAGACATCACATGAAGCCTATGGAGCTCGAAGACTCAGATCTTTCGTAGTTCTTTTTCTTCTTTATTGAGTCATAGGAACCACCGTACTGTTAAGTGGGGTCCAAGAGAACCAGTCAGAATGACTGAAGTGATGCTTAAGCAAAACCTATGTCTTCGAGTGAAGACTATGAGAGCAAATCTTGTCCAGAGTCAGACAAGTCAGCTTTGCTTGTAGCCCAAGTAAAGTTGTCGTGTGTGTTTGAAATCTGACCATTGGAACACGTGTCAGTTCCTTAGTGACACAGGGTCATTTCAGACAAATCAGGTCGGGTTGCCTAGTGGCTATAAATAGCCCACCCCCTACAACCATAAACAGTTGGCTGATCAGAGTTAGAGTACGGCTTTTGTCGTTTGAGAGCAACCCACCTCAAAGCTTTTGAGAGAGAATTCCTTGCGAGGATAAAGCCCTAACCACCCAGAGCCAAAGAGTGTTAGGCATCACTTAAGTCTTCCTGTCTGTGTGATCTGAAGACTTATTACACTTGAGGACTGTGAATCCTCCAGCCGGTTAGGCGTCGCATTCTGAGCATCCAAGAGTCATTGTGGATCGCCGGTGAACGAAGTCTGTGAAGGTTTGGGAGTCTACCTTGAAGACTTACCAGAGTGATTGGGCGAGGTCTGTGTGACCTTAGCTCAAGGGGAATACGGTGAGGACTGGGTGTCTTGAGCTGCGTGTTCAGGACTGGGTGTCCGGGACTGTGTGTCCTCAGGTTTAAATACCTAGCCGCCCTAACCAGACATACAGTTGTCACAGCAACTGGAACTGGTCTAACAAATCATTGTCTTCAACGAGTCACTGGTGTTCATCCTTCCCTTCCCTTTACTTACTGATGGTCCTTGTGAAGTCATTGTATGATTGCATTATCTTTTGTCTTCACTGAGTGACTGCTTGTTCTGATTGGCTTCATAATATCTTCCTACATGATCCATACTACCTAGCTGCTATAGGTCATTGTGCTTTCACTGCATTAAATACTTGACTATGGTTTTCCTAGTGTAGTCTACCTTCCGCTGCATGGTAATAGGTTTATTTCTATCGTTTGTCTTCGAAACTTCTACGTTTTGAAGACTTTCATAAAAATCGCCTATTCACCCCCCCCCCTCTAGTCAATATAACGCACTTTCAATTGGTATCATAGCAAGGTACTCCCTTGTTCTGTGTGATTCGGTTTAACCACCTGGAGTTTTAGCTATGTCGACTACAGGGATAATTAAAGTCTCCGCTGCGTGCACGTCTTCGATGGAACTGAATATCCCTACTGGAAGAATAAGATGCGCATGCATCTTGAAGCCATTGACGTCGACCTATGGTATGTCGTCAAGAACGGCGTTCCCAAGGCTGGAAAAGGTGTCACTACTGCTGACGTCAAGAAGTTCGTTCAACTGGACTCTACTGCCAAGAATATCATCTGTGATCATCTGACCAAAGGACAGTATGGCCACGTGAGTGCTTTGGAAACATCTAAGCTAGTCCGGGACTGGCTCTCCAAGGTCAACGAAGGCGTCTCAACCCAGAGATATCAGAGAATCAGTGTCCTTCGCAACCTCTTCAACCACTTCAAGAGAAATGACAATGAGAATGTCCAGCTCACATTTGATCGACTCACTGATATCACAAATGAGCTTCAAGCCCTCGGCGCTACTGAGATCACCAAGCATGAAGTCGTCAAGACACTCCTGAGATCACTTGACAGTTCGTTTGACACCCTAGCCCTGATGATTCAAGAACGTCCTGATTTCAAGACACTCGATCCATCTGACATACTTGAGAGGCTCAACACACATGAGTTTCAGCTTTCTAAGAAAAGAGATATCTACGGTCCCAACTATGGGCGAACTCGTGCCTTGAAGGCAAAAGCTGTCTCCTCATCTGAAGAAGAATCTGACAGCAGTTCTCATGATCCTGAAGACATTGGAAAGGAGCTTGCTATGCTTGTGAAGAAGTTCCAAAAATTCACCAAGAAGAAAGGCTTCAAAAAGTCTTCACGATCAAGCTCAAGGAATGATGAAGCTTCTGCTCATGACTACAAGAAGAAAACATGCCGAAAGTGCAAGAAACCTGGCCACTACATCTTTGAGTGTCCGCAGTGGGACATTGAGAACAAGAAGAAAAAGAAGAGCAAGGAATATGATTCTGATGACAAGAAGAAGAAGAAATACTCAAAGTCTTCTTCCAAGTCCTCCTCAAAGTCTTCATCACACAAGAAGAGCTCATCTGGCAAGGCACGTGCGTTTCTTGGCAAGGAAATGGATTCAGAGGAGGAGTCCACTTCTGAGGAGGCGGAGGGGAGTCTGAGGAGGATTCCGATTCTGGCGTTGCGAGTCCGGCTACAGCATACGTTGCCAAGTCCATCTTCAACACTAAAGACAATGACTCCATCACCGACACCGATGCAAATGACAAGGACTACTCCGCTCCTACCTACTACTTCATGGCACGTGGTGCAAAGGTAAACACACGCACTACTCACTATCAAACATCTAGTGACGATGACTCTGATTGTGGTTCCAAACCCAGCTACAAAACACTCGCTAAAATTGCAACTGAACAACAGAAAACCATGGAACACATTCAAAAACTGTTAGACAAAAGCGATGATCTGTTAGACACTGAAATGACTCGATCTCAGTCCTTAATTGAAGACATAAAAAATCTTCACGTTAAGTATGAGGAACTTGAAAGTCGTCATGAAACGCTCTCAACAGCTCATGAAAGGCTTTCCTATGATTACCTTCAAAGGAAGCAAGATCTTGAGAAATTGAGAGCGGCTCACAAAGATCTTCAAAAAGAAAATGAGTCGCTTCACACCGAACAGATCAGTTCAGCTCAGGAAGGATTTGAACCACCATGTCTTAAATGCATTGAGCGTGATAATGCTACTTCTGTTGTTGAATGTTCTACTGCTGCTACTGTTGCAATATCTTCACTGTTGATGTGGGAACTAACCCCTCTGCTGAGGATACCACTGCTATTGCTGATGAGAATGCTAGGTTGAAGACATTTCTTGAAACAGGGATGTACAAAAGTCTCAAAGGGCATCAGACACTATGTGATGTCCTCAAAAGGCAGATCCTGAACCGAAACCCTAGGAAAGAGGGTGTTGGGTTCGAAAGGAAAATGAATGCTGATGGCTCTTACTGGAAACCTGAGCAGTACCCCAAAACCACATGGGTTGCTGCAAAGGAACCTTCAGCAGATCCATCCACTCTATCTGGCTTCACTTGTGCTAACCCCATTGTTATTGATGAATCCTTTGATGCAAACTATAAACTGTTTAAGAATCAGAATGGTGAAGTGTTTGCCAGGTATATTGGTACTAACTGCAGGAATGGACCGCCTATGAAGAAGATCTGGGTGCCGAAAAGGTGTTTGGAGAATCTTCCTGTGAATGTCATCATGACACCACAGGTGAAGAAGACAAACCCCAGACCACAATCTTCATACGGTCCAAAGGCTTCATACAGACAGAGGACTCACCTGAGTCACACTAACGCAAATGTTTTGCAGGGAAGCCATACTCAGGCCTATGAATATGAGCGCGGTTCATCAAACCGCCATGTTTATAAGACCAAGAACTATTCTGCTTATTCTTATGAGTACTATTGTCCTCCTGCAAGACTTTTTGCTAGGGCTCCAAAGCCAAAGTTCTCAGATGCTGCACTTAGACTTATTGCTTCTAAGCCACCCTTGAAGATGTGGGTGGCTAAGAAAGCTTAACTCTCTTTTGCAGCGAAGGGTCTCCAGCAGAAAACCAAAATCGTCTGACGCTATTGCTGGGGACCTTAAACATCTTGTAGGGCGCAAGATCAAATGCCCAAATGGTTTTATTATGTACTTTGTTCCTTAATCGCTTGCTACTCGCCCTATCAGTCCAAATCTCGATCTAAGCTTTCATAACCCACTGGTTCGTCAAATGTTTTTGCTTCACAATTCTCTTCGTGAAGCCTATTCCCCTAACTGCACTGTAGGGTACGACACCAGCAGCTACAGAATGGATTATTGATAGTGGGTGTACCAATCACATGACTGGCAAGAGAAGCCTTCTTATGGAATCAACCTTACGTCCATCCGACAAGAGTCACATCACATTTGCTGACACTGGTAAAAGTAAGGTATTGGGTCTAGGTAGAGTTGCAATCTCAAAGGATCAACACATGGATAAAGTCATGCTTGTTGAATCCCTTGGTCTCAACTTAGTGTCTGTCTCAATGCTTTGTGTAGGATCGAAAGTATGTCTAGAGGGGGGGTGATTAGACTACTTGACCAAATAAAAACTTAACCTTTTCCCAATTTTAGTTCTTGGCAGATTTTAGCTATTCTAGGACAAGTCAAGCAATCATCACACAATTCAAGCAAGCATGCAAAGAGTTTATGGGCAGCGGAAAGTAAAGCATGCAACTTGCGAGAATGTAAAGGGAAGGGTTTGGAGAGTTCAAACGCTATTGGAGACACGGATGTTTTTCCCGTGGTTCGGATAGGTGGTGCTATCCTACATCCACGTTGATGGAGACTTCAACCCACGAAGGGTAACGGTTGCGCGAGTCCACACAGGGCTCCACCCAAGGGCAATGGTTGTGCGAGTCCACGAAGGGCTCCACCCACGAAGGGTCCACGAAGAAGCAACCACCCACAAAGGGTCCACGAAGAAGCAACCTTGTCTATCCCACCATGGCCATCGCCCATGAAGGACTTGCCTCACTAGCGGTAGATCTTCACGAAGTAGGCGATCTCCTTGCCCTTACAAACTCCTTGGTTCAACTCCACAATCTTGTCGGAGGCTCCCAAGTGACACCTAGCCAATCTAGGATCCAAGAAGTAACAAATGGTGTGTAGGTAATGAACTCCTTGCTCTTGTGCTTCAAATGATAGTCTCCCCAACACTCAACTCTCTCTCATAGGATTTGGATTTGGTGGAAAGAAGATTTGAGTGGAAAGCAACTTGGGAAGGCTAGAGATCAAGATTCATATGGTAGGAATGGAATGTCTTGGTCTCAACACATGAGTAGGTGGTTCTCTCTCAGAACAAATGATTTGGAATGATGTGTGTGTTCTGATGGCTCTCTCACTGAATGAGAAAGAGGTGGAGGGGTATATATAGCCTCCACACAAAATCCAACCGTTACACACAATTTACCAATCTCGGTGGGACCGAATCAGAAAACTTGGTCTGACCGAAATAGTAAACCTAGTGACCGTTAGGAATTTCGGTGGGACTGACATGCAACTCGGTAGGACCGATTCGGTTAGGGTTTGGGCATAACGTAATCTCGGTGAGACCGATTACACAAACTCGGTGAGACCGAATTTGGTAATTAGCTAACCAGAGAGTTGGTCAGGCAAACTCGGTGGGACCGATTTGCTCTTCCGGTGAGACCGAGTGGAACTCGGTGAGACCAAAAAGTTACAAAGGGGAAACACTGAGTTTACATTGCAATCTCGGTGGGACCGATTCGCTCTTTCGGTGGGACCGAAAAGTTACGAAAGGGAAACAGAGAGTTTGCAACCCCATCTCGGTGGGACCGAGATCCTTATCGGTAGAACCGAATTGCTAGGGTTTGGCAGTGGCTAATGACAAGTGAAACTCGGTGGCGCCGGATAGGAAGAATCGGTAGGACCGAGTTTGGCTTAGAGTTTTGGTCATATGTGGATATGGGAAAGTAGTTGAGGGTTTTGGAGCGTATCACTAAGCACATGAAGCAAGAGGCTCATTAAGCAACACCTCATCCCTCCTTAATAGTATTGGCTTTTCCTATGGACTCAATGTGATCTTGGACCACTAAAATATAAAATGAAGAGTCTTGAGCTTTTGAGCTTGAGCCAATCCATTGTCCTTAGCATTTTGAGGGTTCCACTTTCACATCCATGCCATGCCAATCATTGAGCTTTCCTGAAATAATTATCTTGGAATAGTATTAGCTCAATGAGCTATATGTTGTTATGAATTACCAAAACCACCTAGGGATAGTTGCACTTTCA